>NC_036651.1:2882160-2927261 GCF_002806865.2 Cucurbita pepo subsp. pepo | reverse complement strand
CATAGCCTTGGGGATAGAGCTCTAGGATTCTCAAACGAAACTTCATTTTGAAACCAACCACCACTTTTTTTTTTTTTTTTCTCGAGACCATAAAATCAATTTATTTTAATATTAAAATTTTAGTTAAAAAAAAAAAATAACAAATAAATTTCAATACTAAAAACAGCCTCCGACAACGGGTAAAAGTAGCGGCAGAAATGGCCGGCGAGACCGTCACACAACCGGCGCCAACCAGTCATCACGGGAGGTTGCCGTTTTCACACTAGTTGACGTGTCAGGTGATCCTGTTTTTGTTTAATTAAAATAATATTAAATTAAATAATGCATAATTAGAAAAATATTAATAGCCCTCCTTAACTATTATTTCTTGGAGACCGTTGATTGCGGTTGGGAATAAAGCAATCTGACAAGCACCGATCTTTTTGACCGTATCTTCTTTTGTCATTTTCCTTCTTTGCCCTTCTTTAAATTCTTTTCAACTCTTTTTTAAAAACAAATTTATTTCAAGAGAGAAAAAAAAAAAAAAATAATAATAATAATTATTGAAGTATTAAAATGGTAACATTTAAATTTAATTAAAAAAATAAAAGTTTATAACAATTTTGAAGAATAAATGCATGGTTTTGCACATGAATTGGGACCACATAAATTAGACAAAATTAGATACGTGCCATGTTAAATTAGGAACCATAACAATAATTAAAGTTTAGGTTCCTTTAATAGAATATTAAACATTATTTAGTTAGGTATATATTTCTTATTTTTCAATTAACTTTAGATAATTCTTTTTTATATGGGTATATCAATTAATTAATTAAAGATTAAATGNATTAAAGTTTAGGTTCCTTTAATAGAATATTAAACATTATTTAGTTAGGTATATATTTCTTATTTTTCAATTAACTTTAAATAATTCTTTTTTATATGGGTATATCAATTAATTAATTAAAGATTAAAGGTAACTATTTACTGACGATATTTAAAGTATGATTAATTGTAACATATTAAAATTCACGTGGACTTAATAGTCAGATAGGTTTAAATTTGGCTACTCCAATATAAAAAATAAAACAAGACGAAAATGTTTTTGAACCCCACCCAAAAAAGTGGACGCATTAAAAGAGTTAGGACCATATAATTGTATATTTAAAGAAGAAGAATAGTGAAAACGATTTACTTAAGAAGGTTAATCATTTTAATCTTGATTTGTACTTTCATTTCTAGATATATATATATTTAAATGCCTTAATTTTTTTTTAAAACATTTTACCTAAAAATAAACAAATTTTCTTTTTCAAAAATTGAAATAAATTAAATTAAAATTTTATTAATTTAATTATACTATTAACCATAGAAAAGTCTCAAAATTATTAAATTATTATTTAAGTGTAAAATAAAGGAAGAAATGAAGAAATTAGTATGGTTATTATTATATTATTTTTGTGCTGTCGGTGGAGTTGTATAATATTAACCAATAAAGAGAGAGAAAAAAAAAACAATAAATGTGAATAAAAAAAAAATAAATAAACTGAGGGATTGAGAAGTGCTGATTTGTCGGGTTGTCGGGCCATCGAATCCTGAATACAGGCCACCCTTCGTGCCCGGAAGATAAGGTGAAATTACAATAATACCCTTTCATTTAAAGTTTTGATACCAATTTCTCCAAGTATTTTCTAATAATTTACACTTCTATTTTGAAAATTTTAGAAACTATTATTTAAAAATAATTATTTTGTGTATTTTTAAATTATTATTTTTTAATTAAGACCAATATCTATTAAAAAAATAAATAAATAGAACAAACAATTTTATTTTTTTATTTTTTTATTTTTTAGAAATGTTAAATAAAACATTGCATTATTAAAGCTAATAGTGGTATGTGATTTAAGAAAATAATTAATTGGAATTTAAAAATCCGTTTAATTTTTAAAAGAAAAAAAAATGATTTGCCATTTTTGCCCCTGTAGGGGTCCTTTCCAGTTCCCTCCAAGCTTATTTAGTGCCCCCATCTTCTTCTTCCACTCCCCACACTGCCCTTCTCTCCGCCTCTCTCTCCGCCTCTCTCTCTCTCTCTCTCTCTCTCTCTCTTCCCCTTTTGGGGTCCTCCCGCCGGCATTGCCATTTCCCCCTCCGATTCCTTAAAATGGAGAGTTCCATCTCAGCCATTGCTCTGCTTCTGGTAATTTTGGTCCCCTGTGNTGGGGTCCTCCCGCCGGCATTGCCATTTCCCCCTCCGATTCCTTAAAATGGAGAGTTCCATCTCAGTCATTGCTCTGCTTCTGGTAATTTCGGTCCCCTGGGCCCTAGGCGGCCATGACTACGGTCAAGCTCTAAGCAAGAGCATTCTATTCTTCGAAGCTCAGAGATCCGGCTACCTTCCTCACAATCAGCGCGTCAATTGGCGCTCCAATTCCGGCTTGCAAGACGGCAAGGCTAGCGGGGTAATGCCTTCTATTTCAAACTCTGTTTGGTTAATGAGAAAATTGATGTGTGGAATTTTCTCCGGAAAGTGATTTGGGGGTTTTTTGTTTGGNGCTTGCAAGACGGCAAGGCTAGCGGGGTAATGCCTTCTATTTTCAAACTCTGTTTGGTTAATGAGAAAATTGATGTGTGGAATTTTCTCGGGAAAGTGATTTGGGGGTTTTTTGTTTTGTGTAGGTGGATCTGGTTGGAGGATATTACGACGCCGGCGACAATGTGAAGTTCGGACTGCCGATGGCATTCACGGTGACGATGATGAGTTGGAGCATTATTGAATACGGGAAGCAAATGGCCGCCAATGGCGAACTTGGCCATGCCCTAGACGCCGTCAAATGGGGCACCGATTACCTCATCAAAGCCCACCCAGAACCCTATGTTCTTTATGGAGAGGTACCCTTACCTTCCTTTTCTTTTGTAACTNATGTTCTTTATGGAGAGGTACCCTTACCTTCCTTTTCTTTTGAAATTATAGTTCATATTGTTCTTGAATTCACACTTTGTTCTTTTATGTCTTACTGATCACTACACTAATTTGTTATTAATTATAACTAATGTATCACTAATTTTGATTAATACTGGGAATTAAACAAACATTAAATTCTAAATATTTGTGATTCGTTGGTTTATTTATTGAAATTATTTTGAATGGGAAATTATTAGGTGGGAGATGGTAACACAGACCACTACTGCTGGCAGCGGCCGGAGGACATGACGACGGACCGACGGGCTTACAAGATCGACCCGAGTAATCCCGGGTCGGATCTCGCCGGAGAAACTGCCGCCGCTATGGCCGCCGCCTCCCTCGTCTTCCGCCACTACAACCCCGCCTATGCTAACGAGCTTCTCTCCCATGCCCGCCAGGTTACCCAATTTAATTATCATTTTTTTTTTAAGAATAAAAATTTTACAATTTGAAGTGTGAGCTATACCCGACGGCGCATGATAGTAAAACTACCGCAATTAATAGGTTTATTTATTGCGTCATTAAATGCTGATTTTATTTTTATATATAAATATAAAGTATTGTGTTCAGAAATAAATATTTAGTAGAAGAAAAATTATTGGAACAAATTCCATAAATTGAGTGATGTGATACAAGTGTCGGTGGTGTGAAATTACGAAAATGCCATTGAGAGTATAATTTAATTTTAATTTTTATTATCTTTCAGCTGTTCGAGTTTGCGGACAAATACAGAGGGAAGTACGACAGCAGCATCACTGTCGCGCAGAAGTACTATCGTTCTGTTAGTGGCTACAATGTGCGTATCATCCTCTTTTTTTGGGCCTGCATGGGCCACCTCAATTTGGGCCTAATTACACCAAGCCATCATTAATGGGCTTCTCCAGAGCCCATTACTAACTGATTATCATCACTCACGTGTCTAGATTGAATTTGCAGGATGAGTTACTGTGGGCAGCTGCATGGCTGTATGAGGCAACAAACAACCAATATTACTTGAATTACCTTGGAGAAAATGGGGACTCCATGGGAGGAACTGGTTGGTCGTACTGACTTAAACCGACGGATGTCAAATATGCTGGTGTTCAAACCCTTGTCGCCAAGGTTTGTTCTTTTAATTTTAAAGATTTTCCGACGATTGTCTGAATAGTGTTAGGAATCATGACCCTCCACAATCGAATGATATTGTCCACTTTGAACAGAAGCTCTCGTGGCTTTACTTTTGATTTTATCAAAAGACCTCGTACAAATGGAGATAGTATTCTTAATAAACCCATGGTTTCTTTAATTAGCCGATGTGGGACTCCTCTCCCAACAATTTTCAACAATCTCCCTCGAACAAAGTACACCATAGAGCCTCTTCTGAGATCTATGGAGCCGTCGAACAGCCTCTCCTTAATAGAGGCTCAACTCATTCTCTAGAGCCTTCAAACAAAGTATACAATTTATTCGACGTTGGAGTCACTTTTGACTATACTTTTGAGACTCACAAGTTAAGGACACGACTTTGATATTATGTTAAGAATCATGATCCTCTGCAATGATATGATATTATCCACTTTGATCATAAGCTTTCATGGGTTTATTTTGGACTTCTCCAAAGACCTACCAATGAACGATAGTATTTACTAATAAACCCATAATTTCCCCAGTAATCCTCACAAACAGAAGATTATAAGAGTGATTTGGGTGTTTGTGATGGCAGTTTTTGTTGCAAGGAAGAGCGGCTCACCACGGGCCGGTGTTCGAGAGGTACAAGGACAAGGCTGAAAATTTCTTGTGCTCTTGCATGAAGAAAGGTACTCGCAATGTTCAGACCACGCCCGCCGGTCTTATTTTCCGACAGAGATGGAACAATATGCAGTTTGTTACTAGTGCTGCCTTCCTAGCCACCGTCTACTCCGACTATCTTTCTTCTGCCGGCGCTAATTTGAGGTGTGCCACCGGCAGTGTCCAGCCTTCCGAGCTTCTTCGCTTTGCACAATCTCAGGTACCTATTATTCATCAAATGAGAAAAGGGTCATCATTATTAAACCAGATGGAATGTCTGTTTAATTTAAAATTCTAATTCTCAACCAGGTGGACTACATTCTTGGGGACAATCCGAGGGCTACGAGTTACATGGTGGGGTATGGAAACAATTACCCACGACAAGTCCACCACAGGGGATCTTCCATTGTTTCCATCAAGGTCAATTCTGCCTTTGTCAGCTGCAGGGGTGGCTATGCCACATGGTATGGCAGAAAGGCAAGCGACCCCAACCTTCTCACCGGTGCTCTTGTGGGTGGGCCTGATGCCTACGACAACTTTGCTGATGAAAGGGACAATTATGAGCAGACTGAGCCTGCTACTTATAACAATGCTCCAATTCTTGGCATTTTGGCCAGACTCAGTGGTGGACATAGTGGCTACAATCAGCTCCTTCCAGGTACTAATCTTATTGTGATCATTTGGTTTCTCTTGAAGCATTTTCATGTATAATCATGGCACTGATCATCATTCTGTTCTTTCTCCAGTGCTTCTTCCTCCACTTAATCATCCAGACCCATCTGCATACCCCAAAACACTTCCATCTCCAGGTATGATTACTTTATAAAGACCAGCCAATCTTTATTGATCATAGGAGGCAAAAATTTGACTGAAGAGCTTGTTTTGCAGTGTCGTCTTCTACCCCGATTACCGTAGAGCAAAAGATGACGACTTCCTGGACTGCTAAAGGAAATACATACTATAGATACTCTACAAAAGTGACCAATAAGTCATCAAAAACTCTCAAAGACCTGAAACTTACAATATCCAAACTTTATGGCCCTCTTTGGGGGCTGGAGAAATCTGGTGAATCATATGTCTTCCCATCGTGGCTCAACTCATTAGCTGCAGGAGAAAGCCTTGAATTTGTGTACATTCACACTACTTCTCCAGCCAACATCTCAGTTTCCAGCTACACTCTCTCCTAAATTGGAGGAAGATTATTAGAAACCAAACCAAGAAGATACAGCATACAACAAGCTTTTTGGAGTTCATGGAGTGGTGTAAGAAATGTGCAGTTATAGATAGTGAGGTCGCATCGGTTTCTTTCTCGTCGTTTTTTTCAGAAGAAAGTCAACATTTACGCGTGATATGGATTTGCTTAGGTTTTTTAGATGCAAATCAGCCAAATAATGGCGCTGAAGTTGGGGAAGAAAGGAGAGAAGGGAGTTTGAAATGGTGCTCATCCTCTTTCTCCACCTCTTCAACGCTTTATAGACAGAATGAAAAGCTGAGAGTGTCAGAGAAGCAACAAAAACATGGCTTCTCATAGGATTTGCAAGAGAGTTCTCTTTTCTTTCATTGTACTTTTGAAGTAGCTTTGTGTAACTTTTAGATGTGTGTTCTGCAACATTTTCTTCATTCACACTCAAATATAGTTTGTGAAACATGGTGTGCTTTTGCTTATCTTGTTTTCAAGGTGTTGTAAATCATCACTATACCTTAAAAAAAACAAAAAAAACTCTCAAATGGTTCATACATATACAAGCATATATGGAGGAGATGAAACAAGAAATACCTTTCTTTCTTCCCTCTGCTATCTGCCTGAAATGAAGAAATGAAGACCTGCAAGGAAACTCTTCTACAGATGGTCAATTTTAGCACAATACAATTCAATTCATCTAAGCATATACAATTTATCTAAGCATATCCAATAAATCAAATATTCGAAGACTATGTCTTAGTCTATGATATTTAAGTGTCATATTTAAGTGTCATCTCAGTTTGGTCTCTCTAGTCCTTCATAAGTTTCAACGATAAAATGTAGTAATTTTTACTTGTTTGTCAAAGTAGTAACTTCAAAACAGGCATCCCCAATTTAAAATGATATCTGTCTATAATACACAACAAATTGATTCAATATAGCAGAGATGTTTGGGTCAATTTCCATGTCCCCTAAAAGTACAGATTTGTCATTCACATAAATGGATCGATTAGGTGGATTAGTGACCCATATGTACAGTAAGGAAGTATCATTTCAATAGAAACACTGTAGTCTGGCAATGGATTCCATAAATGTCGTCTTCAGTCATTAGGGCTTCTTTGAATTTTTGTACATGCTGTCAATTACATTCTGCACAAAAAGAACAAAAAATGTAATAAAAGCAGCCTAAAGATATTGGAAAACTATTCCAAACACGTTATTTACGAAATAGAGAATGGATGAAGTAAACGACACCTCAGAAACTAAATGCAAAAAACTGAATGCCAATGAGCAAAAATTTAGGGCCAAAGCACAACGATCATGTGTCTTAAGATAAAGATCGAGTACCATGAAGTTTAAATTCATTCAAGTTCTAATGATAGGGGAATTTGATTTAATTGAAGGGAGATAGGTCGTTATTCGAATACGAACCTTATAATATTTTAGCAGCTGAGGCCTCTTCTTCTTGTATGTTGGAGTTATAAGGTCGCGTTCCATATCAAATGGTAGAGGATCAAGGTGAATGGCTTTAATAAACTCAAAGCCTTTCAACTGCCAAGAACAAGAGTGGGATTCATGTTACTTTTTGACAATCGAGTAAATATTTGTTTAGTCAAATCAAAAGAAGTCTAGCAAATCGGCAGGAAATAGAACCTTCTTCTCTTTTGCAATTTTGTTGAGCTCCCCAAGTAGGTAGTCCTTTGCCCTCTTATCCTCACAAAGTGCATCAAAGTCCCCTTCGATTCCATTTTCGTTTGCCCAACGTTCGAGTGCTAGCTTGTTGGGGTTAGCAACTGCAACTAGAAAGGACTCAAAACTGTTCCCGTAGACCCAGATCTAAATTGAACAATAGAATACCATGCATAAGGCACAAATAACTGAAGATTTCTTTCTAATGTGTACAAAACATTTCAATTAAAGCTGACAAAAGTTTAGCAAATACCATGTCTATAGCAGATACAAGACCATAAATATTCTCCAAATTTTCCACGGCAACATATTCTCCTTGAGAAAGTTTGAAAATATTCTTCTTGCGGTCAATAATTTTCAAGCTGCCATCCGATTGCCACTCACCAATATCACCTAAAGAAAATGGAAAAAGAAGAGGTAAATTTATGATAACAAACCATAGAAAACAGAGGAATGAGTTTTATTGCACGGATTAAGATTACCTGTATGGAACCAACCGTCAATCATAACCTCATTGGTTAGGTCATCGCGCTTGTAGTATCCAGAAAACAATGGTTCTCCCCTCACACATATTTCACCTCGTGGTGTAGTTGAAAGGGCATCGTATCCCATTTCGGGTACAGATTCTAGGCAGACATCCACATTCGGCACTGGAGGGCCAACTGTTCCCAACATTGACAGTTTATTTGGCAATGAGACAAAAGTCCCAGCACAAGTCTCTGTCAAACCTACATTAGCATGAACATAATCATCATTGAAATATGGAAGGAACAAAAAGTGAAGGAATGCCAAAAAATTATAAGATATCTATACGAGTCCATGAAGAGCAGAAACTTCAGAATATACTGCCGGGATTATATACCATATCCTTGTAGAACATGTGCACATGCCACAACTCTCAAGAAAGCTTCTACGTGTGTAGCTAGTGGTGCAGCTCCAGAGAGAATAAGTCTCACATTACCTCCCAGCCCTTGCTTTACCTGATAGAGAACCCACGAGAACAAAATATGAATTTAAAATTTTAGTAAATCTGAGGATTATCATGTCAATTAGGAGGTGCGACACGAAAGAAAAAAAATGCCACCTTACTGAAGACAAGTTTGTCACAAATGGGAGATGCCTCGCCATGTTTATGCCCCTTTTGCATGTTACCATATTTACTGCACCAAAGGATAAAACCGATTAGAGTAACAATAAGAGAAATAATCAATAACTGGTGAAGTTTTGAGTTCATAACAATACCCTAGAAACACCCTCTGTGATAAAATTAAAAAAAAAAGAAGATATAAAAACACAGAAAAAAGAATATAATGAAATAACACCGAGTAGATANAAGTTTGTATACACATATCACATGCCACAGTTCATAAAACTATCTTCCAAAAAGAAATAAGATAACATTTAAAACTCATCAGCACTATTTACCACGCATATTTTAAGAAAATTAACCGAAGTGAAACTGACTTACTGTGAGTATGCAAGATTGAATAATGTCTTCCTAAAGAATCCCCCTGCATCTAATCTCTGAGTCAACCCTGAGAAAACATAATAACAATTATTTTGATCATGGGAGATATGAACTTGCATTCAAGTAAAAATATTAGCATCCACAGACCAAAGAGATAAAACCAGTACTTCAATTCATACAATTGGTTTTGCCTATAGAGACACATGTCCTCAATTATTATTATCAGGCAAAAAGGATTATGACGACATCAAAATCATATAGTTCACACATGGACAGCTTACCAGCATAAATTCTATCTAAAACACGTGGAACGGCACAGAAAATGCTAGGTTTGAGCTCCCCAATATCTTCAACCAATAGTTTAACATCCTGCAGAATAAAAATGGTAAGCAACATTTACAAACCTTATATTTGGTGCATGAAGAAAATCAAATGATTACTCACCCCACGCCAAAACCCAATGGAGGCACCATGTAAGATAAACAACTCCTCGAGTACCCGGTCAAAGATATGTGCTAGTGGAAGGTATGACAAATAGACATCTTTCGCATTCATCTGTATGAGAGAGAGAGAGAGAGAGAGAGAGAGAGAGAGAGAGAGAGATAAGTAAGAAATTGTGCTATTAGACACAAGAAATACAATGCATATCAATCTAGATCGACTGTTCCATAGGTTATGTTGGTTAAATTTTCATTTCCAGGTTATCATAGATAAAAGATTGTGAAGTACAAATTTACTAAGGAAAACTACCTCTTCATTTACACTCTCTAATAGACGCTGGACACCAGCTATAAGTGAAATTATGCTTTTGTTTGATATCATCACTCCTTTGGGATCTCCAGTAGTCCCACTTGTATACATGATTGTGGAAATGTCACTTTTCTTTTTCACAGGGAGATCAAAATGCTGATTTTCACCCTGTTTAAAGCAGACACCAAAAATTTGATGAGTAATACTTTTTTCATTGTGATGAGAAATGAAGGAAGTGGAAACAACATTTCAGTTCATCATCCACATATACCTAGATTATCTTAATGATGAAGTTATCAGTTCATCATCCATACTCAGAAGTGAAAACAACATTTCCAAACAAAATGTTACCATGGAAAACTTTGTGCAGTTGAGACTAAGAGTTTCAGGCAAGATACTAAATTATTTAACAAGGGTGACCTTATGCAGGTGAGCCAAGAGTTCAAATATAATACTTACCAGAAGCAAAAATTCATCCCAAGAAAATATTTCAAGCCCATACTTCTCAAACTCCTCTTTTAGATTAGGTGCAACCTTGCCAAAACTCACAATTGCTACAAACAAACAAATGAAATCTTTTAATAAAAAAAAATTTAAAAATGAAAATGTTGCTTCAATAGGCACACCATTGGCATGAGAATCTAAATAGAAATAAAAATTTACTTTTCAAGTATTTGGTTGTGCTTGGGAATGTTTTCAAGACCTGAAAAGAAAAATATAAACTTCATATGATCAAAACTACCCAGGAGAAGTTAATCTGCAAAATGAAGATACTAAATTCTCAGAGAGTAAAGATGCATATTTAATCTGCATATATGTAATTCAAAAATAAAGATAATAAACTTCTGACTTCCACCATATAAGTCGGTACCTCAGGAAGCTTCTTCTCTTCTACAAAAACAACAGAAATCTCTGCATGGCAAATAATAAATTCCACAGCTCCAGCGCCTGAACAATGAATCAGTATGATAGAAAGTTCATCAGCTTCCTTTTATTTTACTGATGAAAGAGATACAGAGCGTGCNGACATACAGAGCGCACTTGATATTATACTCAAACCACACAATATAATTATAAATTTAGAACAAGCATACCTAATGTGTCGTACAAGGGAACACAAAAGAGCCCATGAGCATTACATGCCTGCAAGTGAACTTCAATGTCATGCAATATTCGTCTAGAATAAAGTAGCAATAACTTAGACGGATGTCAAGAATACAGAGACAAGTTCCAAGTCATCCACAAATGCATTAACAGTTAAAGAAAAAACTCTCGAAGAAGATAAAAGATGAACGGTATCAAGAAAGAAGTCAGGAGCAAAAGTTAAACTCTACCTCCATGCTTATTATCCACTCTGAGCAATTGGCACCGTAGATACCACATTTTGCTCCCTATAAATAGAGATTAGTTAAAGCATTAATCCACAAGATTTGCAGAGATGTACTTGCATAAATGAATCGAATAACCTCGTGAGGATGGAAACTTACTTCCTCAAAACCACGACTGCGCAAAGAATTTCCGATTTTTATGACCATATCGTACACTTCCTTATATGTTAGCCACACATATTTACCAGCCTGCGATAAACAGATCCAAGATACAACTTATTGCAAGGTCTTAGTAGATGATAGAAAAACAAAAACAACACTTTGGGGCGTCTGGATTATATGCAAGATGCATATACCTTCCCATTCACAATCTCACGTCGGCCAAGCATTCGATTACCAGGGTTTCTCTCCACTGACAACCTGCAATACAACAGGAATCAATGAATAAATTGATACACTGCGTAATATTCCCCAAACTTTTCCCCGGAAGGATTGCGTAGAAATACGAAGGCCTCAACATGATAAGCTCATGCACAGCTGAGACAGCCGAGAGAAAGGTGTTGATCAAAGCTCAGAAACAAGAAGAAAAAAAATGGAACAGCGAAGGAGGATGAAGCTCAAATATGAAAATAAAGCACAAAATGCAGAATCTAGTAGCGGTTTTTCACAGCAACAAAGTAGATAGTGAAGAAAACACACCGAAATATATCCCAACAGCTATCCAATCCTTCAATGGGAAGCGGAAACCCATCCTTAGCGAAAATACTTCTGTAAACAGGTCCAATCGAAGGCCTTCCATCAATGGCGGCCTTAGACTCCTCCACCTGAATCAAATACTTCATCTGCGACATCCTTCAGCCTCCGCTTTACAGAGCAACAATCCAAATAACGAGTCTGTAGTGTATGAATCCTTCAAATTTCGATGAATTTGAGAAGCTGAAGTTGGTTTTATACAGACATCAAAGTACAGAAGTCGTGAAGACCGGTGGCTGTGGGTGACCTGACCAAGTGGCGTATGCGGTAAATACACCCACTTTTCTTCTTTTTCTTCCTTCACGAAAATAATTACAAATTTAGTCCCTCACTTTTTTAGTATTACCAATTTAGCCCCTCAATTTCTTTAAAATTTAATTACATTTTTTAAATATTATGGTGCACTATGATGTGATATATAGCCAAACAATAAATGACATATTGTACTTACTCCACATAAGTTTTAAATTTAATATGTGGGTCCAAAATTTTAACATTTTAATTAAAATACACTTAAAAAACGTTATTTATTAATAAAAATATGATTGAATTATATTCATATAAGCAAAGTTTTTCATTATTATTATTATTATTATTATTATTCTTTTTACAAATTTGATATTAAAAATGAATTTAATTTTCTAGAAAAAAGGAAAAGACGCAACAATAATAAAAACTTTACATTTCTTTAAAAATATTTAATATAAGAAAAAAATAATTACTGAAACTGAAGGGGGGAGAAATAAATGTAATTTTAGTGGGCCCCACAGAGATTTATTTTTATTTTATTTTATTTTATTTGTGGGGAGAGAATAAACTTGAATGGGGTTGGGATTGGGTAGACCCGTTTGGGATTGGATTTTGTAGAGTTAATAAACGGTCCACGTCAACATTTAATATTTTTCTTAAAATACCAAATTTATGTGGGGTTTACGTATTCCATTGTTTTTTTTAATAAATAAATAAAATATTTTATTTATTTTGTTAAAAAAAACGATGGAAATCATATGAAAATCATTACATTTAAATTTTATTTAAATTATTTACTATTTTCATGAATTATATACAACAATTTAATTAATTTTTCAAATAATTTTGATGGATTCTTGATACAAATGGGTATTTTTTTTTTTCATTAATTTTGATGCGGCAAAAATATTTGTTAATGGATAGAAAGAAAATTAAAAATTGGATAAATGAGTGAATAATTGAATTAAGGAGAGAGTTCTGGAGGTTGGCTAATTTATGTTTAATTTTAAACCTGTCTCTAAAATATTCATCTTGTCCAATAAATTTTTAAAATTTTAAATTTACATCTAACAGATTTAATATGATCGTCCTTTAAAAATTATCAATTATATATGGAAATTTTATATTTAATAGAATTCTGAAATTTTAATGTAAGTTCAAAGTTTAAGGAGATTTTAATACAAGGTAAAGATAAATAAAGTCAAAACCTATCCTTATATAGTATGAAACTATATCATAAAATTGGGCAAAAAATCAAACGTCACAATTATGGCGAAACTTATTGCAAAGGACCTTCAACTTGGCATTTATTGGGTTGGTTATCCAACTCGTAGAAATTTTTCCTAATTTTGGGTGTTTTTTTTCTTTATTTATGTGTTCAAATAATGACTAATTAAGTTGCACAAAATATAAAAATTGCTTTAAATTGATGATCAAAATATTTAAATTATTGATAAACCCAAAAGAAAGGACCAAAATATCATGGAAAGATAATAAAATAATTGTTTTAGAACATAAAAGGTGCATTTAATCATAGCATCCCAGAAGCAATTAATACTACTCTCATTCAATTGGGTCATTTGTTGTTGGTTGATTGATGAGCTTCTTCAAATGGTTCATTCCTCTTGTGTGAACACTTTAAATTTGGAGTTTGTTATTTAAGCATAACCAACTTCTTGACTTTACAACAACACCTTAAACACAGATCATCCAACACTTTTCTAATATCTCAGCTCTGTTTTACAAAGTATTCTTATCAAAAGTCCAAAATTCAGATTCAACTTGTAGAATTTCTTACAAGCAAACAATTTATTTTCTTTTCTAATAATATCTCTATCTCTTCCTGGGGTATCAAAATTATCAAAACAACTGGTTATATATCAAAACTACAGAAAGTTAAATGAATGTAATAATACACCAATACCTGAAACTAAAGTATAAGCCTCACTTTTTCTTGTTCTTCATCTTTTTCCTTCCCTTCACTTCTTTTTCCAAACTTCTAAGCCTCTGACTGATGACCGACGATGATGAGATTTTCCGGTCTTGCGACGGTGACAGTTCAGCTGTTAATGTGGTGGCGGTAGGTTCAGGTGCTGCTGTTGCTTGTTTCATAGCTGTAAGAAACGAGAAGGCAGGTTGTGGAGTGGTATTGGTGTTTGCTACAGGTATTTCTGGAACACCCAATGCCTTCTTAACCCCGGGGACTTTGAGAACTGAAAATTGTCGAACATGTCATTCAGATTTGTCAGGGGGAAAAGTGAACAGCAGAAAACTATACAAATCTATTAATCAGAGGAAAACAGTAAAAGATCAATGGTGATAACTAGGAGCTTGAACAACTCACCAATCCCGTATACGAGTGAGAACACGTTAGATGTAACCCAGTAACAGAATATTGCCTGCATGTAATACCAGAGTAAGTGACCTGATAACAGTTGAGATATACAAGGGAAGCTATTCCCCATCCAATGCCACAATCCAATTTCCAGGTATTATGAAGCTTGTAAGGAAAAGAAGGATCTTGTAGCATAAACTCCCAAGCACAATCATATACATGATGCAGCATTAGATGACTTTTTATGTGTAAGATATTCTCTTCATACTATGATGGAACTTATCACTTACAGATTACTTAGTGATTTTTTAATATAAGACCCCCGGTTCTACCAAATACATGTAATAAAAAATTTATCAAAATGCACAATAAATCATAGATGTGTACATGTATGTTACTTAAACCATCAATCTCGCTTCAGATCTTGTCATANCATACTATGATGGAACTTATCACTTACAGATTACTTAGTGATCAATCTCGCTTCAGATCTTGTCAGAGTTAATAATTACTGATTTCAGAAATCAAAACTTAAAAAAGACTTTAAGATGTGAAGCGAAGAACAAAAGTGCAGGATGCAACTAACCATCAACTTCGCTTCAGATCTTGGCATTATATTATCATGACTACTAAAGAAAGTGCAAACATTAAAATTAATGCCAGTAACAAAATTGAGAGCCAGAATGAGGTGACTGCTTGATGTCCGGTGCTTGCACTCAACCCAGAAGGAAACAAACAAAAGCATTTTTCCTGGTACAAAAAAATGGCAAATACCTTTGGAAAATTCATGGTCAAGGGAACCGTAGCTATAGCAAGACCCCTCATCACATTTTTCATTGTGGCAGCTATAGGATTACCTTCCATACCTTCTTGCATGTTGTACTGAGAAAATGAAAGCAGTCAGAATTTAAGATTATTTGTGTAATATACTACTACAAAAAAGGAAATAATATTGTTAACAAAAACAAAAGGAAAATAAAAGTTATGAAACCGGTCAAGTGAATCGATCTTCATGGGAAGATGCGGATGCAGATGATGCAGATGAAGATGAAGATGAAAGAAAAATAATTCTCAAGTGGCTCTAATTAAGTGATTAGGGAAGCAATTTCGTTTCAACTTCAGCAAATTAAGCTCGGTTTCATTCTACTACCAATGGTTACTCCATGGAGACTTTGCTAGATTTTTTATTGGTCCAAGATTTATGCTACTGTGATGCTACAAACGACTAGTCTAGTACAAGTACCAGGAAAAAGAAAAGAAACAAAATAATATTAAACATAAAGAAGGGATCCATGTATCTAATCCATAACAAGCCATAACTGCAGGTTTGGGAAAGTAGACAAAATACAAATTTACGAATGTCTACCTCCACGGTGATCCAGAATGTCAGCGCAGTTAAAACTGGAAAAATGTACATAGTATCTGGAGTCGTGAGATCAACAAACCAGTATGCTCCACCATTTTTAAAAGAAGGCATTTTCTCTGCCATGTTTGAGACCTGCCAAAGAAAATAATGATTGAGAACAATAAAAGTAATAAACACTATACGTCAATACCTAAATGATTTATCATTAGTCATTCCTAAGTAAAAAAATACATTACCCCAAGGAAAAAACTGATGAAGACAGGACCCTGAATAAAAAGTCCCTTCAATGGAGTAAATGGGCTCACACCAAACCTGCAAGGACAAACTCATGAAACTGAAGACCAACCAAAAACAGTATGTCGAAACCTCCAGAGAGGTCAAAGAGAAAACCAAAGCACACTGATTTGCGAAAGAAAGGTTGCTAGATGAAAATGATCTACAATCACGTTTTATCACTTTTTTATTATTTTGTTCATAACCCCCTGCCACCACAAATAAGAATAGTTTCGTTCGTTTATGAACTTTTTGTTACTAATATAAAATAATGATTTCACAAGCTATAAAACTGCGACATTATTTCAAAAAATAAGAATGCTATTGTATATATTAAAAGGACAAAAAAAATTATGGCAAGTTTGAGATACTAAACATTTAGCAAACAAAATAATAACATTTGTTTCCCTGTTCAAGTGACTTCAACCACAGCCCAATCAATAAAATTAACCACTGCAATATGGACATATTTAAAACTATTCACTATTGGGGGCCTAACAGCTAGCTTTTACCAAAAACCTCCTGATCTGTATTATTTGGTTGCAGGAGGATCCATCTCTTCTGACTTCCAATTTTGAAAGCCATCTTGTTCGTGGGATTGAGAAGTTAGCTGGTCATTACTTCAGCTAATTTTCCTTACCTTTCTCTTGGTCACACACAGACACACTTAAGCCACAGAACGCTATTGCAATTTGATGTGTCTCAAGTTTTAAAAAGTGAACTTACTCATTAAAAAGTTTTTTCATTTTTTGTTGACCCTCAGCAACAGCCCTGGGATCCATACCCTGATGAAAAAGAAAACAGGGGAAAAAACTATATAACTTCATTACAATTTTTCAAAGAGTGAGTAAAGTGGTGCATGAAATACACTTGCTTTTACATTAAAGAAAAATTGTGATATGATAATCAATAAATGATACTGATCGCATATAAATACAAGAATTGGACAAGATACCTTTTCTTGCATCTCCGTCTTAACTTCCTCCAAGTGAGGCCTTAACAACTATACAACAAATGAGACTTGATTCAATCTTTAATCAAACGCCACAATCCCCAATTAAAAGTTGCATATATTTCACAATAGTGAAATATCAGCATATAAGCTTGCATCACATTAAAACTGATAACATAGTAAAAGATGCAGAAAGTGCAACAAAAGCCAGAGGGAAAAGGTTAAAAGAGATAACAGCAATGCCACAAATTAATTCTATCACAGAAGGTGACAGCTCCCGCCATAACAAGTGGGTGAACCCTAAAAGTTGCGAACCTCCCCATTCTTTAGCCTCTGTAGCATGATCAAATTGCATCACCCAAAAATTTGGTTGAGCAAGGATATAAAGATATGTTGAATTTAATAACAAGCTAGAAAATTCTCTATACAGCTAGAAAAAGAATGTGGGACTACATCATAAGAACATATCCACATGCATGTTTTTCCCTTCCATTAGATCATTGTGAGAATTAAATGCAAACGAAGAAGCAGAAGAAATATAAAATATTAAGTTCATCATGCCAATTCAATGAAACGAATGAACAGACATACAAGGTCAGAATTCCAATTTGCAGCCAACTTACCTTCTTCCTGGCTCTAATTAACCAGCTCTCTAGACACAAAGTGGCAGCAATTAAGATAAGCAAAAAGGATGTATATTTTTTTTTTTCCCACCCTNAAAGTGGCAGCAATTAAGATAAGCAAAAAGGATGTATATTTTCTTTTTTCCCACCCTTTTTTGGATAACTAGGACATCAGAGGCTTCACTCCTAGCAATTTTGTTCATGGGACACCCCCTTAACCTCGGGAAGGCTTTGCTCACTACAAGACCGCCTCAAAAAACCAAGAACAACGAGGATTTCCAACTATTAAGTTTCCAAACAGAGACTACAAGCTATCTCTGACTCTAAGTATCCTCACAGCCCTTACCACCCAGATAACACTTAGTGTTAAAGGATGCATGTGTCTTAGAGAAAGAAATAGAAACTCATGGAAAAAAATATCTACAACAACCACAATTTGAGTCACGTCAATATCAGAGATTTATTAAAAGACTGCTCCTTGGTTGAGAATGAGGACTATGAGCTGTATTGACTATTGTTCTAAGGTTCCAGTGCCAAGGCACTGGGTCGAAAGCTCAAAATAAATCCCTTGATGACGCTACAGTAACCCAAAAGAACAATAAATTATGAACAAGTGCTAAAATGGAAGAATTTGCATTTAGAAATTGAAGTTGGAGTAAACATGGAAAATCGAGTGCATAAAAAACTGACATACAGTAAGCTTTGCAGTAGATTTGAGTTGATTTATCAAAAGTGGGACTGTTGCACCACGGATCAGTAGGGTTGTTAATACAATGCAAGCCCACCTGACGGATTCCAAAAGTTAGATTATCAGTGAACAGTTAGCTATAAGAAGTTCATGGCAAAATATATGATAAAGAAATACAAGTATGAAAAATTGCGGATCCTCACCAATTTAATCCAGTAAAAGAATGAATACCATCTATAAAGTACTGCACACCCTTGACAGAGAGAAAAGAATCAGCAGCAGCAATGGCTACTTCATCAGCAACAGAAGCCTGAGATACAGCTGATTGAACGGTTGTATCTGTGAGAACTTCTGCAACATCACTCATGAATTCAATTTTTTCAGACCCTTCGCCAATAGTACTTGACATGTAGCGGCAGAAAAAGGAACCAGCGCTCGACGAGAGGAAAGTGTTTGGATATTTTCTATCATGAATAAAAAAATTAGACCTGGNGCGCTCGACGAGAGGAAAGTGTTTGGATATTTTCTATCATGAGTAAAAAAATTAGACCTGGATGACTTGTTAAAGCTGGTTCCAAATGATCTGCTCTGCAGGAAACTATTGATTTTTTCATGGGAAATTGAATCTCCATCCAAATGTTCATTTTTACGGTCATTAGTATGACCGAAAATACTAATCGATGGATGACANGATGGATGAGACTGCCGGGCTATAAGATTTGCTCTTGTGCAAAGGCTGCGCCTGTAAGCCATTGATACTGTCTACCGACAAACAACAAGTAATCATATTAAAAAATTGATTGCAGAATTAACCATGAAACAATTAAGTTGGAAAGCAAGAAAAATATTTTAAAGCCGTATTGAAAGACATTCTTAATATGGTAAGAACAGACTAAACACCAAATTTAATCCAGTATGCCTAATTATTGGTTTTCCACATCAATGGGAGCACAGCCCAGAGTGCTCCAAGAATTTACTTTATTTTCATCCAAATCATGCATTGGCCGAACTTTTTTGCCCACTAGAATCACATTCATCAACCTCAACCGTTGATTCACCTTCCTCCTTTCTTCCCGTACTGGAGCTATTTGAGTAAACTCTCTTTCCGCTACCCCCAAAATAATAACAATAATTTGATTCTCTTCTTAGTTATAGCGGGAAATTTTCTCGAGTGAATTCAAACATCCATCAAACCAATAGATAAGAGTCAGAAATCAATACCTCCAACTCCCAAGACAGCATTAAAGAAATTTCGAGCCTATGACTATCAGGAAGGGACCAAATGTATGCGCACCTATCATTTTATTACCTCCAAATTGAATCTTAAGACAATCTTTCTAAGAAGTCAATTGAAATTACCTGTCTAGAGCACAGTCATGTAATTGATTAATTTTCTCAGATTGCTCGCTTGCTTTTCAGCTGCAAGTGATAGATTAGTTTGGTTTGGATGTTGCTTTAGCCATAGAGTGAAATAAAAGGGTAAACAATGAAAGGAAAAACAACGAGTTAAGCGATTCGAGTTAGGTAAGACTGCATAAAACGCACATCCAGAACGAACACAAATCAGATTAGGAGATGGTCAAGAAGATGGTGAACAGAACATTAAAAAAAAAGTAACAAAAAGAAGTACCTGAATGAGAGCTCGACAGTGATCGCGAGGACGGAGGCGGAGAAGGGAGGAGGCCGGAAGAACAGTGCCGGAAGCGAAGCGTGGCGCTTACGAAGAGATGCAAATCAGAGGTTTTGGGTTTAGAAGGGCGAAAAAAAAAATCAAGTGAAAAGTCCTTTTTACCCTTATAAAAACTAAAATATATATACACCACTAAATCTCAAAATTGAGTATAAATATTATTTTATTTTGGGAAAATAATAATATTAGTAATATCATATATTTATAATATATTATACGGAAAAAAGATTTTGTCCATTTTGAATATTACAATTAAATTGCTAATTACTGATTTGGCGGAATTATATTAGTATAATAATATTTTTTATTTTGGTAACTGGACAGTTCGATAATATTTTATATTAATTTAATAATATTCTTTTATTTTGAGTGACAAAGGTATATTGAAATTATGCTTAGTTTTGTACCTTAATTTACAAATATATGTGATTTTCATAACAAATGGTAAAAATCGTCAATTTTTTAAAAACCAAACTAAAATTAAAAAATAAAAAATAAACAAAAATTTGTCAAAATTATGCTAAGATTGAAAGCAGAAGCATCCATCTATATATATATACACAAAACGCAAACAACTTAACAACCTTCACTAGTCATGACGTTGCAATGACCCTACCGACCCCGGGGACGTCGGCATTGACACCGACACAGTCTGAGTAGGTGTGGAGGTTGCGGAGGAATCCTCCGGCGAGCTCCGGCACACTGGACACGTGGCATTTAATTTAAGCCACTCATCGACGCAATTGGCATGGAAAAAGTGACCACAATCTGGAATGGTTCTGATCGCTTCTTTCGGCTGATACTCCGACAGGCAAATAGCACAAGTGGTGTCGCTGGGCTTTGGGAGTCGTCGGCTCTGGCCCAATATGGTTTTGGGGAATGATTCAATTGTCGGCCCATCGAGGCCTGCTACGGCGGAAGTGGGCTGGCGGCCCATTGAAGGAGAGAGATATGATGATGGACTATTGAGGCGAGCAAAGGCCTTGAACTTGCCGCAGATGAAACAGATCAGCCCAATAAGGAAGAGGACGCCTGGGATTGCCACGCCGATGATCAACCCGTATTTGGCACCCCGTGGAATACCTGAAAAAACATAAATTGTTATTTAATTATTATAATAATTGGTCAAACCAATTTCTTTTATAAACAAACTAAAACGTCGATTTTGGTTTATTTATTTATTTATTTATTTATTATTATTATTATTATTATTATTATTATTATTTGATTCAGTCAAACTTCAGTTCACCAATATTTTAGGCCTAATTCTTTTCAAACTCTCCCATTTTATCTCTAATCTAGTTAGGTAATACAAATTGATGTGACACTTCCCAAAAAAATAAAAAATTACTTTTTTATTTTATTTTTTATTTTTTTTGTCCCCTCCACTAATATTAAATCATGTAAAGTCATCTTCGACTAAAAATAAGACTAAATTTATATATATATATATAATGTTAATTGAAGAAATTTAATGAGTAAATTGAGAAGCAAAAATAAAACTCAAGCACTAAATACTAATCTTTTAGAACCCAAAATTGCAATAAATAAGCGGAAAATAAATAAAGAATAATTATTATTTAAAAAAAAACACAATTATAATTATCTTTTTCTTAAGATTGTGTGGATGTGAGATCTAAATTATTGTCTAGGAGCATAAGTTCTTATGGCTTTACTTTCGACTTTTCAAAAGACTTCGTAAGTTTATCTCAAATTAACCAAGGCGTGGGATGGAACAGACACGTGTTTGTTAGTCTTAAGACCACTCGCCCTTCGCACTCTTTTTAGTTGAATTATTCCACCGTCCGATCACCGGTAAAAAAAACTCCACTCGCCTCTCTCGAGTTCACAAATATCCCCGGCGGAGAGAAAATTCAGAAGAGATATAGAGAGAATGGAACAATCAAATTAACATACCGCCGTTTGGAAGATTGAAACACTCGATTTCGGCACTCGAATTGCTTTTGAATCCACAATCTCCACCGCGCATCTCGCAATATCCGCAATCTGGCTCGCTCCAATTCACCACCATTCCTTCTTCAAGCTCCATCCCTGTCAACGGAAGCCTCTTCGTCGCGATAACCTAAATATAATCACAATCACAAAATCAAATCACTAATTTCAAAACAAATCCTAACAAGACGATGTTTCGATTTATACGTTACACGGTGATGGCAGGAAAGCGGAAACCGCCTTAAGGTCTCTGTTCGGCACATTGATTACAGAGTGGTTTCTGCCGCTCATACATTTGATCTTCCGAACACGATCGAACGGCAACGTATCGACGTAATAGGAGCAATTAAGGACAGTATACTGTTCTAATCGATAGTTAGAAACAAACGGCGAGTTCTCCAGATCAAAAGAGTTTACAACTAGTCGTCTTGGAAAACATTGATCCGGATCGTTTATCCACAGCCTCTGAAATCTGTAATCAATAAACTCCACCACGAGGTCTCCAGCGTTCGGGAGAGTGAGAATCGTCTGGCTTCGATTGTTGCAGAACAGGTCGAAATCCGGCTGGAATCCACATCGAGAATCCTGCGAATTCTTCAGTCGAAACGGAAATCGAACGGCCGGCAAGGAAACGCCACTGCAGGAGGAACTTTTGCAAAGAAACTGCGATTCGGCTCCGTCAAGAATCAATAAGCGTAAAAGGAGGAGGAGGATGGCGACGGAGAATTTGGAGGGGGCCATATGAAAGCTCCGATTGGAGAGAAGAAGACGAAGAGCCGAAAAGGCATGAGGCTCAACAATTGAACATTCAGAGTTTTCGTAAATTAATTAATTAATTAACTAATTACAATGATTAAGGGTATATTTGTAAATTCACACAACTTGATTTGACTGCTATCGAAGTGGATTATTGTAAATATTTTAAGTGGCTCATATTCTAAGGTACGTTTTAAAATAATAAATAGCATTTTTTATTTATTAAATTAAAATTAAATAATTTTCTAATTTTGTAGCTATTTCATTATTCTAATATTGATGGCATGTTCTTCCAATTACCCTTTTAATTAAATTTTAATCCAAAAATATATATTTATGAGTTATTTATCCCAATTTAAGTTGGGTTAGGAAATGACAATTTTATCCTTATATATATATTATATACACAAACACATGATTCATACTCATGCGACATATTTAAATATTAATGCATTATTTAAACAAGCAGTTAATATGAGGATAATGTCCCAATTTAAAAATATATAATGACGTGTCATGTGATGACTATACCAAGCATACCATAATGAGTAATTTTGAATATAATTTGTTTTAGATTAAATTGATGTGAATCCAATATATCAATAAGACAAATTAAAATCAATATCTTTACTTTTTTATTCTTAAAAAAAAATTATGCCGACAAAAAAACATTAATTGTTATTATTATTATTATTATGAAAAACACCGTTAATTAATTTTAAATGTAATTAACTTAAACAAAAAGAATAACTAAATAAATTATATAAAATTATAATTAGCTTTTTTAAAGCTAAGAGTATTAAGCTTTCACATCTATTTTACTAAAAAGAAAGAAACATAAAGCATCAATCAATCATTGTTATCTTGCATTAATAACGATTTAGTTGACTATCAAATAATGATATCGACCTTTATAACAACGTCTAGAAATTACCTCGTTCCAATTGTTGGATGATAAAAGTCCCACATCGGCTAATTTAGAGAATGATCATGAGTTTATAAGTGAGGAATACTAACTCGATTGGTATGAAGCCTTTTGGGGAAGCCCAAAGCAAAACCACGAGAGTTTATACTCAAAGTGGACAATATCATACCATTGTAAAGAGTCGTGTTTGTTTAACACCAATTACATTCATAATTTTTTAAAAAAATATTATTTTGAATTCGTTCAATTTTAGTATATTACTTTTAATGGCCCAAAACGAGTCTACCTTTAAAATTAAATTTAATTATTCAAAGTTGACTTTTATCGAAGATGACTAAATTATAACAATAAATTTTCGTGTATGAATGACGGAATATGTAGATTAATAANTTAATAAAAAAAAATGAAATTCAAAGTATAACATCAAAATGGTATTTTAGTAAATAAAAAAGAAAAAGCTACTTCGTGTATAAAAGTAAATATTGAATATTGAAATCTATATTTAAAGTAATTTGGTTATTTTTCTAAAATCGGCCGCTCTAATTTGCAAAGAGAACACTTAAGCCGGCCGTAATAGAATATTGGGCCGTAAATGGATGAAGCCCAAACGAATACTAGTTAATCGGAGCCGTTCAGTTGGGCCCAAAAAGTATGATATTGGGCCGTAAAAAGCCCAAATAATTGCCGGTTGATCGGAGCCCATCAGTGGGCCCATATAGTAGGATATTGGGCATTTACTTGGGTTTCTAAGACGATAATAATAATAATAAACGGTTTGTTTGTGTTAAAAAATGTCTCGCGTCAATTTATGTTATTAATTTTTATATTATACTAACAATATAGATGATTATAACTCAATCAAATCAAAAGGAAGACCATATTGAACACATGTAATTTACCTTTTTCTTTTGGAGTCCTTTGTTCGATGTTTGAGATTAGACAAACACATGTTAGACAAACACGACTCTCCACAATAGTATGATATTATCCACTTTGAGCATAAGCTCTCATGGTTTTGCTTTGGGCTTCCCCAAAATGCCTTATACCAATTGAGAGAGAATTNATTGTTTGTTTATAAACTCATTATCATTCCCTAAATTAGCCGATGTGGAATTTTATCATCTAACACATATAAGGCTCTTCACTCTCCTCATATGCAAGTCGAATTGATCTACGCGATAAGCCTACTAGTTTTCATATTGAAATGAACGGGTATAGTCATGTTTTTTTCCCAAAACAAAAGGCTTTAAACCAAAAATATAATGTGAAATCACGTTACACCTTAGGTAAGGAAACCGTTCGAGGAAATTAAGGCAAATATTTTGGATTTGACTCAAAATGTGAACTCGATATTTTTCAAACATTAGGTTAAATAGAGCTTCCCATCAAAATGTATTAGGTAATACCAAAGATTCTTAAAAGAAAAAAAAAATAAATAATAAATCCTTATTTCTTTAATATGTAAAACTATGTCGTTTTCCTATTGTTGACGGTCGGAATGTTGCGTANACTGTCGGAATGTTGGGAAACCAATGTTTTATTTGTGCCATTTCCATATTTTAATATAATTAAAATTATTTTGTATTTTATATAATATATAATAATTAGAGAAAAACACGTGATTTAGAAACACATGTACTTCAACAAAGTTGTTATATTTAGAAAATTATGCTTCAATTTTTATTTTTGGAGGGAAAAGATGAGAAAAAAAAAATAAAAATAAAAATAATGTTTTTTTTTTTCTTTTCCTACTTGGATAAAATAAAAGCGTTTTATTTATTTTAAATATTTGAGGGGAATTATAAAACATTTTATAATATATTTTCATAATAAAATTGTTTTAAGCACCAAACCACACGACTACGTGATTAAAAATTAATTAAATGTTTTTGAATTAATAGAGAATGTTTATCATAAAAGTTGACACGTGTAGGCCCAGAATTAAATAATAATTAATTCCGGGGAAATTTGTGAAATTACAAGAAGGCACATGGGCTGTAGGCTGTAGCTTTGCGTGTCAATTTAGTTAATTAATTACACGAGAAATTGAGGGTCCGTTCGAAAATTTCGTTTTGTTTTAAAAATAATTCGTAATAAACTTTTAAAAGTCTACAAAAATTAATTATAAAAATTCCATGTTAGAAACTATATGAAATCGATATTTTCATTAAAAAAAACATAACTACTTAATAATTATTATCTAACTCAATATAAGTTGACAACCATTCATCTTGTAAACTAAATAAATAAATAAATAAATTATATATATATATATATATATTTTATCCTTACTAAAAAACTTAAAATATATTTTACAATTTGATCAAAAATATTTTATTGGCATCAACATTTGTGATATTGACATTTATATCACATTAACATTTTAAACCTTACATAAATCATAAATTACTATCTCATTGGCCAAATTGAATCTAGATCAATAATAATCAACATGTATTGTTGATCAAAAGTTCAAATGCCCATAAAGTTAGGGCGATTCAAAACTCGATCAACTCAACTTGATTCAACGATTTAGATTGAGTTACAAACTCATTTAGGTTGAATTTAGTTGGTTCACGAGTCCTCTTAAACCTATAATAGGGTTGACTAAACCAACTCGAGTTTATTATTCATTTTAAAATATATTTTTGTTTACGAAATCCCAACGGCCAATGACGGTGGCGACAATTTCATAAAACTTCGACAAAATTAATGGGCAATTGCGTGGAAGGAAAGAAGAATTGGATGGGTAAGTTTATTAACACGTGATTAATATCATGATGAACACTACAATAATAGAGATCGAATCACAATATTTGAGAGGCTTATTTTATGTCTTAATATCAACTAAATTATGTTTAGTATACTAATTTAAAAATAAAGATAAAAAATATAATTCTTTTTATTTAAATATTATTTCCATTCATTTTAGTATCGTACTTTTGATATTTTGTATCTTTAAAAACAGACTATTTTGATCTAATTTATTTTTTTGAAACTCTTTATCTACAATTTTATCGTCTAATCTGTTCTTCGAAACAAATCATGTGGTCACGAACGTGAATCGAACCCAAACAATAGGAAATATATGTTAAAAATTCCACAAAAATAATGTTGGAAGTTTGATTGCAGTTAGTAGCTTCACATAAATGCATGAAATGGAATGAACTACTCAACTACCGATCATTACGGCTTGCTTTTACTTTCTCAGACAATTCAAAAGCCGTAATTTCTAGAAAGCTACCATTAATGTTGACTCTTAAATTCAAGCATGTGGTATCTCTTTTTTCTACGTAAAAATTGGAAGCCGCCCTCACTCCAGATCCAGACATCGGCCATAACATGTCTGCAGAAATCGGTGAATGGATATCAATGCCTCTGTTCTTAATGCTTAATACATAATTTCTACAAAAAATTTGACACTGTGTGATAATATAATTTACAATCCTAACTCCTAATTACACGAATTGAACTTATAATCTACTAATCACAAGGAAATCAGAAGCAAAAGTTGAAAAGAAATGCAAAGATTAAGAATATAATTTCCGAAAACCCTAGAAGTTCTCCAAGAAGAACATAAGAGGGGAAAATTCAATTGACTACCATAGAAGAGCTAACGCGAGCCGCAGGAATCCGCATGAGCTCACTCGCAACATCTCCGAATTCTAGAACGCCGCCATTGGAGCATCTCGAAAGCATCCGATTCGCTTCTTGCTTCGTCAATTTCACCGTAATTCTAACCACTTTCTTCTCTGTTTCCTCCTCTGTACTCCGCTCCTCTCTGTCAATGGCGATTATCACCGGTTCCGTATCTGCAAATCTCACTCTCTTCTTCACTTTCTCGATCTCCGGCTTCCCCTGCGACGGCAACTGCGGCTGCTTCTTCTTGCTCATATCGCCTCTGTATACGTTAGTCGTCTTCTTCGTTCGTCTGCAGCGATTACTGATATCAACCGCCTGCAACTTTTTGTTCAAGCTTGAAATCAAATTGCCGATCATGATTTTTCAGATCTGAGAGAGAGATAGAGAATTAGAGAGAGGTGAGATTGTGAGGAAGAAAGGGAGGGAAAAATAACTATTTATAGAGGAAGAAAATGCTTGAGCATTCAAAGCCATGTTATTTGCTTATTGAAACTTTTGGTCATAGACATTTTTTTTTTCTTTTCAATTATTACAAAAATTAAAAAAAAAAAATCGATTTTTTTTTTTCNTTTTTTTTTTTTTTTTTTTTTTTTTTTTTTTTTTTTTTTTTTTTTTTTATATATTTATTACATTTGGACTTCAATAGTTTTTCATTATTTACCATCAACAATAATTTAAGAAAGAAAAAGATTAATTTCTCCATTAAATTACAAATTTTTAATAGAATTTTAAATTATTTGTTTAATCCGCTCGAGTTCAATATTAGAGTCCATGAAGCCTGAGCGGGTATTCGGTCTAAAATTAGGATTAATCGAAACGACCCAATGTGATGTCCCACATTGATTGGGAGGAGAACAAACCACCATTTATAAGGGGGGAAACCTTCCCCTAGCGTTGTAAAGCCTTGAGGGGAAGTCCGAATGGAAAAGCCAAAATAAGACAATATTTGCTAGCGGTGGATTTGGGCCGTTACAAACCATCACAGTATAAAATAATCTTACTATCTTTATACGATACACGGGCTACTTTTCTAGCTTCGAATATACATAAATTGAGTTAAATATAATTTATATAAAAATAAAAATCAGGAAAATCAACATGTTTGGGTCAAGTAATTTTTGTTTAGAGTGTATTTTCCAAAGTCTTTAGATGTGACCAATGGACCAAAACTTCCACAAGAAAAGGAAAGCTCTTTCCGTTTGATTCTTACAACTCCCCTTATGAAAATAGATAAAATTAAGTAGCTTTTGGGAGTAGGACCCACTTCCAATGCCAAAAATACCCCCACTTGACTTGGTCCACCCTTTCGTTTCATAAGGGCAAAGTAGTCATTTCATCATATCCATATTTTTTTTATATCATCAACTTAAGTACAGCTC
Source organism: Cucurbita pepo subsp. pepo (assembly GCF_002806865.2). Lineage (NCBI taxonomy): Eukaryota > Viridiplantae > Streptophyta > Magnoliopsida > Cucurbitales > Cucurbitaceae > Cucurbita > Cucurbita pepo. The sequence goes on along the minus strand of NC_036651.1, from coordinate 2,898,548 downwards.
AATTCGTTAACAATTTAACTGTTAAACTTTAGTGTACATTGTTTCGGTCCAAGTATTTTTAAACTTATAATGAATTTTTGTCCTAAGCTATTAATCACGATCTACATATTCGATAAACTCGATCCTACCTTAATTATACTTTTATGGTAAAAAAAAAAAATTCATTACCGATTTAAAAATATAATGTAGTAGATGGCACAAGATAAGACCAAGACTTGAAAAAAAGGCACGATTGAAGTTGATTTTTGTTGAAGTTGATTTTTAGAGGTTAAAATAATAATTCCACAATTACACGGTTTTATTTGAAACCTAACGATAAGTCGAAATTAAATCATCAGTCATATAGAAAGACTTCATCAATTTGGAGTGTAGAATTAGTTTTATTTTAAGAAAACTACAATTCAACATGTCGTTTTCTTATGCTTAAATGCATGCTAACGTTCTTTTCAATTCTCTTCGCATCATTGAATTGGTCGTTGAAAAGTTTTAATTATCTATTTCACGAGAGAAGGTGATTTGGATGTATGAAAAATGTTTAATTCTCGTTTCCGTAAAAAAAAAAAAACTAATATATAGTTAAAATAAGGAAATAATTAATATTAATATTGTATATTTGATAGCATTTTTTGTATGGTTGTTTCTTATAGAAGTTAATTTTTTTCATTAATATAATTTAAGTTATTTTTTATTTTCAAAACCACGAGCTGTTTGAAACTTGAAAAAATAAAGAAAATTTGACCAAAGTAAAAATAATTGAATTTCAAACGAAAATTGTTAAATTTTCTTAAATAGAATTCTACCCATTAACCTCATTTCTCAAACTCGTTCTTCACAATGGTTTGACCATTCAATTAGTTTCACGATATTAAAAATTATGGAAAAAAAATATCAATTTTTGTTCTCAAACTAATTTATATTTTGTAACGGGTCAGATCCACCGCTAGCAGATATTATCCTATTTGGATTTTCTCTTTCGGGTTTCCTCTCAAGACTTTAAAAGTTTGTTCTCCTCCCCAACCAATGTGGGACATCACAATCCACCCCCTTTCGGACCCAGCGTCCTTACTGGCACACCGCCTCGTGTCTACCCCCCTCGGGGAACAACGAGAAAGCTGACACATCGTCTGATNCATTTGTAACGGCCCAAATCTACCGCTAGCAGATATTGTCCTCTTTGGACTTTCCTTTTCGGACATCCCCTCAAGATTTTAAAACACGTCTGTTAGGTGAAGGTTTCCACACTCTTGTCAATGGTGGTTTGTTCTCCTCCCACCCAAGGGGGACTATCACATATTTTTTAAATTTTAATAAATGGTTGAAAAGTATTATAATGCTTATGCTATGATACTTTTTCAATAGAATGTGGAATAAAATTCATATTTGCACATGGTTTCAATTATAAAATATTTGTATGATAAAAAATTGATAAGATTCTAATGAAAACTACATTAAAATTAAATTTGGTTGTATCACATACCGTGGGCAAGCATCATGGGGCGAGCGTTTCGAGCATCTTCCTTTGAAAATGATATTTCAATGATAGTACTGAACGACACAAGTCTACTAGTATTGCGCCCCAATTCATGTATTAGAGGTTGGATCATCTAGAATATATGTCATAAATGGTTAGGCACGGACACGAGAAAGTCTAATACTTGAGAGAACTTGAATGGATGGATGTTCGAGATGTCTCGATGAGAAGTCTAATGCTCAAGAGAACCCGTTTTCATAATTGCACCAATTTTGAATGCAATCCATTCTCTCCCTTGGGAAATCCGCAAGTTAAGCCCAAAGTTACCCAATCATTGTTAGGATCACTATTATTCACACGTGGTCTCAAATTTATTTATGTATCTCCTCTATTACTTGAATGTCACATACCACGGACTTGTACATTGAATTTTGGTCAAATCACGTCTAATTGGGGAAGGTGTATGCTATAAAACCAATTGTAATGACTCTACTGAGGAGTGTACATGGTCCAGGTTGAGTCGGGTTGGGGGATTTTTTTGACCCAACCCAAAAGTTTGGGTTGGTTGGATTGATAACCCAACCCGAAACTTTTCACAACCCAACCCAACCCAATCCTCTATTTTCGGGTTGGGTTGTCAAATTTTGTTTAGTTTTATTTATTCACAATTTATAATTATTCATATACAATCTTACCTAAAATATATTAAAAGTTCACAAACAAACACAAACCAATGTATAATTATTGAATTATTAACATAGTTCAACATTGTCATAAAACTAAAACAACTAAATAACAACAAGATCATGAAATTAAATAAACAATAAAAATAATAAGTATAAACATATTGTATATAACAAAAATAAAAAAATATATAAAAATGTTTTAATTGAAACCTGAGAGTCTAAAGCTATTCTAAATTTTCTAATATGTTTTAAAAATATGAAATATTAGAATATTTTTTTTTGTAAAAAAAAGAAAAAAAAAATATATCTATATATATATATAGGGATTTTTTTGACCCAACCCAAAAGTTTGGGTTGGTTGGATTGATAACCCAACCCGAAACTTTTCACAACCCAACCCAACCCAATCCTCTATTTTAGAGTTGGGTTGTCAAATTTTGTTTATGTTTATTTATTCACAATTTATAATTATTCATATACAATCTTACCTAAAATATATTAAAAGTTCACAAACAAACACAAACCAATGTATAATTATTGAATTATTAACATAGTTCAACATTGTCATAAAACTAAAACAACTAAATAACAACAAGATCATGAAATTAAATAAACAATAAAAATAATAAGTATAAACATATTGTATATAATAATAAATAAATAAAAAATATATATATATATATATATATATATATATAAATATTTTAATTGAAACATACTTATTTATATGTACCTTAGAGTCCTAATTATTAGAAAAATTAATTATATGTGGCTTATTCTAAATTTTTTAATATGGTTTAAAAATAGTATGAAATATTTGTGTATAACAAAAATAATAAATATATATATATAAATATTTTAATTGAAATATGCTTGTTTATACGTAACGTCCTAACTATTAGAAAAATTAATTAGGTGTGGCTTATTCTAATTTTTCTAATATGTTTTTTAAAAATAGTATGATATATTAGAATATTTTAATATATATTTATATATAAAAAAGAAATTAAATAAATAAATTATAAAAAAATATAAAAAAACTAAAGAAATTAAAAATAATAAAATAACAAAATAATATTAAAAGAAAAAATAACTATATGTAGCCTAATATTTAAAAAAAATAGTATGAAATATTAGAATATATATATATATATATAAAATAATAAAAAACTAATGAAATATTAGAATATTTTTAAAAAATATATATAAAAAGAAACTAAACTTGAGGTTGAGAAAAAATGAATGAACCAAACCCTACTCGAAACGCTAATCAAATCCAACTCAATAGTTTTGGGTTGGTCCGAGTTGTCTGAGTTGAGAATGTACATCCCTAACTCTACTCCAATTCAATAACAAAGATATTACTTATAAACCATTATAAATCAAGTTGATTTAAAAATAAAATATAAAATTAGAAAATAATTATACAAATACCATACAACAAGCATACTATATTAAAATTTGAGAAATTTACATACTAAACGTACCTACATATACAATTCATTTGTATAAATTTTAGTCTTAAATTTTCGATATCTTTAAATTGTATACATAATAATTGTTATCAAATATTTAATTTTGTTAAATTCACTAACTAATTTTAATAAAAAAAATTAAAATATATTAAAAATAATTTTCATTAATGCCAATTTCAACCATTAATTTTATAAAACTAGAACTTTCATATATTTTAATTAAGGAAAATAATTTATTTTCACTAATGAAATTATTAGATTAAATATAAACCAATATTAGTAGAAATATTTTAAAACAGTGCAAATTTAATAAACTTTCACATACATCACCAAAACTTTCCTTATTACGTGAAGTTTCCTTATTACGTGAGGTTTATAGGGGAACGACGTCGTTGCTTTCTCCTATATATATAATACCTCCCTTGCCCTATTTTTCTACCAAGTCTCCTCTTCCTTCGGCGGCAAGGAATTGACTCTCCCGCGAAGCTCAGGCAGTTTTCATTGTGTTCGTTTAGGTTCTTTGGGAGTTTTCTGTCCTAAATCTTCACTGGTTTTTCTGCGATCCTTTTTCGAGCGACGAATTATCTTATCGTCAAGAGGTTCGTTCTCTCTTCTCCGTTTGGATCTACGAGGTTTACTTTACGATGAAAACCCTAGAAGTTGTATCCGATTTCGTGATTCTTTTGTATTGATGTTATTTGATGTCTTGTGGGAGGCGTAGTAGATTATTGTACCTTCGGGTATGCCTTTTTATTTGATTTAAGGTTGAGTGCGAAGGGAGATTTCTTGGTTCTGTTGGGATTGTATTATTGAAGGTCTGTATTCGGATGAGTTTTCTTCCGGTGTTTCTTCGGTTTTTAATGAGACCTTGGAAGCATATTGTAACTGTTGACAACTTTTACTTCTGCGACTGATGTGAGGACATGGATGGGCTCTAAGAGTTGTCTGAGGCCATCTGTTCAGTTTACGCAATAGAATTCTATTTCTTAATTCTTTGAGGATACTGTGTCAACGAACCGTATTATTTCGTTCGCTTTAAACCTATCTATTTTTCTGAGCCACCTTGCTTGCCAATTGTTTCTGCTCTCGAGGATTTGCACCTATTGATCTACTTGCGTTTTTTTTTTTCCAAACTGTTACTTTTCTTTTAGTTCCGCACTAACTTTTTATTTTGAATCTCATGTTAGATGGCGGCTAAACCACTTACTACTGAGGCTATTGCCGTAACTGAGAAGAAGATGGACATGGCTTTAGGTTGGGCTTCGGAATATCTTTCAGTACTTGAGAATTTATGGGCCTCTTGAAAATTTATTGATTATTCTGTTTCTACATTTTTTTTGTTGTTGAATTAGACGATATTATCAAAATGTCCAAAAATACTGCAAATAAAGCCAGGAAGGAAAGAAGGTTTTCGGTAAGAATCTTTTATTTTTAGCTTGCCTTTAACCTGAGCAGTTTATTGTTGAAAGTGGAAGTCTTCCTTTTATTATATGTGTAGTGATTTATCTTTCCATTTGCAGAACAAAATGCAGAAATTTCCAAATAATGCTACTCAAGATAGACCNTTTTTTTTTGTATGTTGAGTTCCGATTTTTCATTTTGTATTTAGGGGGCTTTGGCCAAAAGAAGGTCAAATTTTCAAGGGAATCAGTTTGCTTTGACAACTGAGGTTGCAAGAAGGGCTGTAGTTGCTCCAACTCGCCCTAGAGCTTTTTATCGTAGGGCACCCAACTGGAATAAGACAAGGTATATCGAACTATACATTTTTAGCCTACGGAAAGCTCTCATTGTGAATTATGATTATATGTTTTACTTCAGCTACCTTGGCAACATACCGAAACTATATGATAGTTTTAAAGAAGAAATTTATTACAGAGGCAGTTTTAATTTGATGGCTGGTTTGTTTACTTTGTTATTTGATGCTATGACAGGTAAATCACGTTTATACACAATTGATGATTTCTACAGTGTCCATCAAGTTTTAAATATGAAGTTAGAAACATAATATGTTGGTTGGATAAGCTTGGATGATAAGTTTCAGTTGAACTGGAGTGGGTGTATTTCCAATTATTTCGTTTCTTCCATTCTACCTGGGAATTGATTCTGCTTTATCTTCTTAAGTTTGGTTCTGGAATGCATTGAGTTATCTTTTGGTTGTCTGACAAGTAAGTGCTTGGTGGGAGTTTCAGTTGCTGGGACAAAGATAATTTGAACTTTTGATTGAATTTGATTGCTGCGACCATCTGGAAAAATGTGGTTTGGTGAAAAGGGCTTGTGTTCATTGGATGAGTGTGTATAGTTTTGAGTTTTAGCTCCTTATTGAATGTGCTTATTGTCTTGGGTTTCTCAAGTCTTCTTAGACAATCTACAATATTATAGCAGCCTCGTCCAGATTCCCTTTTGTTGCATTGATGTGGAAGCTGTTTGCAAGATGTGATGTTTTTAGAGCAGGAGTTGACTGAGATTGTGGCACATTCCCTTTAATGATTATTCCACAATTGTCTCTTGTTCATCGTGTTCAAAGTTTGCTGTTGTGAACTTTCATTCCTGGTGGATGACAGTCATACTTTGTTTGCTTGCATGCAATAAGGGATGCAAAGAACCCTAGGGGTTGTTGTGATGTCAGAACTTGCACATCTTTCTATGTTTAGTGTTCCGTCTGCTAGTTTTGTTGATTCCACTTGGTGTTCTCTTTTCGTTTGCTGTTACATCCTGGGTACATTTGTCAGCCTTCCAACTACCATGTCTTGACGAGTCTCTCAGTAATTCTACTTATTGAGTAACAGTAAAACTGCAAATGAGGAAACCCTTGACTATGGAAAGTTTTCCACTTATGAAAAAATGCTTCTTTATCCCTGTAGTCAGCCTGACCTGAGGAATATGACATCTCATCATCTTTAGTAGATACTTGGGGATGGAATTGAAATTGTTGCAAGTAAATCAAGAACTCTGTACTTCTGGTTATTTGTCGTTGCATAATTCTATGAATAACAAAAGTGCTGAAGAAATTAAGTACGGTTAGTTAAAATGTGTTGAACAATGGCTTTATGGCTTCTTCTATGAGGTATTATGTGTAGACTTCGGGTTTATCCACGTGGAATACACTAGTACTGCAGAAATTCATGCTACTGCCGCTTTTAAATCATATCCTGGTTGAAGCCTTCATTTTCTGGTTCAAGTTCCGGACAGGAGTCTTCCTGCGGAGCAGTTTATCCGTTCATTGATAATACTAGTTTGGAGATTTCATTGTCCATTAAAGCAAGCCAAGCGTGCGGTGATTGATTTGAGGTTCTGGTTTTGTNGTTCAAGTTCCGGACAGGAGTCTTCCTGCGGAGCAGTTTATCTGTTCATTGATAATACTAGTTTGGAGCTTTCATTGTCCATTAAAGCAAGCCAAGCGTGCGGTGATTGATTTGAGGTTCTGGTTTTGTATTATAACTGGACAGTGCTTTTTTTGGATTGGCAAGCGCAACACATTTTGAGCTGATTCTCTTTTTTTGATGACTGCATTCTCATGATCTGGTTTGTTTTTTATTTCTGTTGATGCATTTGAATTTGCTCATCGAGGTAAGATTCTCTGATCTATCTGCATCTTGCCGCTCAAGGAGTGTTGAAAATATCTGGCGTTTGTGGAAGTTTAATTTGGATAGTAATTTTTTTACCTAGCGGGTCTACTTATAAATGTTATTTCTTTTGTTCATCAATCATTTCAATAATATTTGGTGCAGGGTTGATGCTCCACCGGTTCCAAGAAAGCCTTTTAATAATCGAACCTTTGTTCCCAAGGTACTGTGTTTGTAACTGAGTTTGGTCTGAAGTAGTGAAGTTACTCCATCAAATGAGATGATGAATGCAAGTTTGGATCGCAGTAGTTTAATCTCATTTATTCCCCCTTCTTCCCTTCTCCAGGTAGCTGCACCGGCCCAGCCACAAACCAATGCCACGCTGAGACAGAGACCACAAACAAATGCTACGCAGAGACAGAGACCACAAACTCTGGACTCACTGTTTGCCAACATGAAGGAACAGAGGCTGAGGGTGTTGTCACAGCGACAGAATGGCGCCGCACAACAACGGAATGGTGGTCGCCAGCAAATACCTCCATGGCAAAGAGGCCGTTTTGGTAACTGAAGAACACGCCCACACGCCAACACGCCAACACGCCAACATCGTGTAATAAATGGAGTATTTGTATGGGAAATGTAGATGTTGCTTGCTTGTCCTCGGCCGATAGCTGATACCATCAAAAGAAAGGAATCTAGTTGTGTCTTGTCATTTTTTTTTTACCCAAACCTTTGGCTTGCTGTTTTTAGCGTTTCTAGCGTTTTTAGCATTTTTAGCATTTTTAGCTTCATTATGATCAAATGCTATAAAAGTTGTATCTGCCGTTCATGTAAAGTTTTCTTTTTATTTTAACTTACTGTTTCTGTTCTTATGGTCTAATTTTCCAATTTTCTCTATTAAAGAAAATCTTAATTGCGTACTACATTTTTTAGTCCTCCAAATACTGATTAGCGTAGAGATACTTTGGTTAGACGTTTGGACCAGTCATAAGGTACTACCTGACTCCTTACCAAAGATTGTCGTTGATCAACTCAGATGTGATGGTTTACGTTGTTGTTAACATATATCATCCGAGAGTAACAGTTTTAACCTCTTTTATTGTCAGCATTCAACAAATAAAGGAAACTAACATAGATTTCTATGGTAATCTTCAAAGCCACACCTAGCAGTTTTGGCATTGTTGAAAATGGATGTTCTTTAAAATGGTTATATTAATAATCCTTGGCATATATTTTTATCTGTTGTGAACTAATAGCTGAAAAATGCACTTCGTTGGAACTTTTATTTGCTTTGATCATGTGGAGTAGATTTAAATATTTTGATAAATCTTATTTTAAATTCTTTGTATCAACAAATGGGGGTGTAGCTCATATGGTAGAGCGCTCGCTTCGCATGCGAGAGGCACGGGGTTCGATTCCCCGCACCTCCATTTTTTCCTTTATTTTTTAATTTTGGACGGCTATGATCTAAGTAAGGTTCCATTCTGTCTTCCGATGACCCGCCCACATGCAGCCATTGCCCAACCTCGTCATCACGACCTCTCATTCCTCATCCTTTATCCGCCAAAATCCCCACTCTAGAGAGAGAAAAAAAGCACAGAGGAGAGAGAAAGCATTCGACGAATTCTATGCCATTTTCCCTCGTTTCAATCCAAAGCTCCACTGTACAATGATTCTGCACTTGAGTTCACCATGGCTCACTATCACTCGCCTCCCTCCTCCTCCAAAACTCATCGAACCACTCGCCTCTGCAAGCAATGGCACTAGCGTCCTCATGCCTCTCCTTCTATGCTCCAAGTCGACACGAGTTAGAGCTTCTTTAAATGCCAGCAACATCGATGGCGCCGCAGCTTTTGAGAATCCTGTTTCGGAGTTACTCGACGACGAGCTGATTGGTGTTGTTTCGGGTGCTAAGGATGCCGATGAAGTGCTGCGGTTGATCGCCGATAAGTCAGGGAGAAGTGGAGGTACTGTGTCTGTTCCGGACTGTCGTTTGATTATTGCGGCTGCACTGAAGCGTAACAATTCGGAGCTTGCTCTGTCCGTGTTCTACGCAATGCGCTCCAGTTTCTATGAAGGTGTGTGCCTGTGACTTGTTCGTTTTTATGTTTGTGTATTCGAAGTTCCATCTGTTTAATAATTAAAGCTAATGCTGCAAAGTATGTGACTAAGTATATGGATTGGTTTCTTTAAATTAGTGAGTAGTTAAGAAAGACGTTTAACTTTGGCCGCTGGGATTCGTCCCTGATTTGGTGTCTTTTACAATGCTTCAATGATTTCTTCATGTCGTTTGACGCTACTTTGTTTCAGTGTCTTCGTCTATACTACAGATCAAGCTGATATCGTGTCCTCGTTACTTTAAGGGCACTAAGCAGGAAGAGTATGCAATTAGGATAATCACTGAATAAGATTGATTACGTGCTTTGATTGAGATTAGGAAGAAGAGGAGCCTAGCAGGGTTCTTAGTGTTGTAGGCATGTATAGTTGCTAAGTTTGGGGCGGCATTCACTGAAATTTCTTTACATTAATTTTCAATGCCCGACGGTAATATATCTGCTAATTTGCTAATCCATTGCCATTGTAAATAGTTACAGCATGGGAGGGTGTTAATGACAATGTTTCCTCTGTTGAGAGATGGAAATGGGCAAGGCCAGATGTCCATGTATATACATTGCTGATTCAAGGTCTTGCAGCATCCTTGAGGGTCTCTGATGCTCTTAGGATTATCGAGATTATTTGCCGAGTTGGTGTATCACCTGCTGAGGAGGTGAGAAACTAATCTTTGTTCAGATATGTATGTGTTCTTCATAGGCAGACATTTACGCAGTTGTTTGCTACTGCATTGTGATGAACATAAAAAATGGTAAGACAGGCTTCCTGAATAGCTGTAAAATGTTTGAAGGTCCCATTTGGAAAGGTAGTGCAGTGTCCCAGTTGTATGGTAGCAGTAGCGGTTGCACAACCCCAGCACGGTATTCAGGTATGGAAGGACACGGCTGCTTTTGTTGATTGCATTCTATCACGGAGTGTCTCTAGAATTAATGTTTGATGAAAATCTCTTCAAGTTCCCTGGGAAAACTAGGATTAGATAGAGCGTGACTATACTGCATTAGCTGTTTCAATGACAATAACTACTAGATTAAATCATATTATAGTCTTTTAGTTTGATTATTAATTATTTTCTACATCATAACAACACATGCTCGTCCAATGTCTGTCATGATATAGGACATTCACGCCGTGAAAAGATAGGATGGATATAAAATAGAACATCTCCTTTGTTTATTTTCATGATTTGGGCAATTATTTGCCTTCTGTATTACAAATTTCTATTAATTTGTTCCTACTTCAGAATTCTCCCTTCCATTCGTGGCACTATGAAGTACTGTAGATTTTGTCTTGTGGCCTTTGCCAGTGGACATACCACAAAGCCACTATAGTTTCCATGACTTTGATGTTGTGCACCTAATTAAGCATATGTTCAGTGCTCCTGGTTTATTTTTGAACAAATGCTGATGCTTTATCTCTGAGATATGTGGTTTAGTAGCTTGAATGTTTTATCCCTGAGAAATGCAAATATTCTTATCTCCCAATTTTTTTTTTTTATGAACTACACGTGTCCCTCTGCAACCTCCTACCTTTGACAATGATTTTTTTTTTTTTCTTTTTTTGCAGATTGTATCCTGTGCAAAGTGCCGCTACCAATATGAACTTATTTCAGGAAATATAGTTAGTATTGAGTCAGAAGAAATTAGGTACGTTTACTTGCATATCACAAACTTTATTTATTTAGTTTGCTAGTACTTTAAGCCCTTTTCTTTTGTTTTGTGCTTTCAACAAGCTTTGGATTCTTATGAACGAAAAAGGCTATAGGTTCAAGTTCTGAAATGTCTTTTAATATCACACTTCCATTGCCCACTACCCTGAACACTATGCACTTATGGTTCAGGATAATATTCAATTATTGCAAACCTTATTACTTAATTGTATATTAATGACAAAACAAATTTGCATTAGATGTTGATCCTGGAATATTCACTTTTTCTAAGGATCTCCTCCTACCGAACGCAGCATGGATACTCCAGCATGGGAAAAAGCACTCCGGTTCTTGAATGTAATGAAGCAAAAACTCCCTGCTGCTGTGCACTCCATTGTGGTATGCATAACTCAGTTTGACTTTGAACTGTCTGGTTCGTTTCCATGCTTTTGTTATCATCTACAAATATTTGCTCATTTGATCTGGTCAGCATCAGCGAGATGAGTAGATGCATGATTATTATATTTCTAATTTTATTCCAAATTTGCAATAATTTCTCCCCCTTTCCACTACCTTTTGTGTCTGTTGAGTAATTCATCCATCGTACGTTTCACTAATAGTTAATTGTGCGGCCTTAAAAGTATTCAACCGCGCAGAGTTGTGTACTTATCATAGAAACGTCATTTTGTTCTCTTCTCCCACTATCATATCTAGGTGGTTGAGTAACTAATTTTTCATCTCTCTCATGAAAACTTGGCACATCATGGTTTATTTGTAGGGTCTATTTTTAAAGCATATACATAGATCAGTAGGTCTCATTAATGTCTTTGAACTACTAAAAATAAACCACGTAAGGTAGGAGTTTTTACTGACTGGTATATAGGAAAATATGCTATTCATCTCAGGAATAAGTGTTACTCCTGTTAGTCACCTAATTAGTTTGCTAGCTTGCTGGTTCTGATGAAAGTTTCTAAGTAATCTGGATATTATTATTTCCCTGCCTTGATTATCCAAAGTTTTTGAGGCAATTAACATATAATTCTCTCTGTTCTCGTGTTCCTGTTACTAATTTTTTCCTTTGTCATTCTCTGTAGGTACAAACTCCTTCTGGAGTAGCACGAACCCAGAAGTTTGCCACTGAAACAGCAGATCTTCCAGCACGAGAAGGAGAAAGGGTGACAATTGCTGCTGCAGCTCCATCAAATGTATACAGAGAAGTTGGTCCAATTAAATTTAGTCCAAAGGATCCAAATTTGTACTCTGGTGAGCCTATGTGCTTGACAAATCATTCAGATGGCCGAGAATCACTATTGCTAAGAGTGCCAGCAAAGGAAACCTCATTCTTACTTAAACCGTCAGCCCTCTTTCCACTCATACTTTTATCTGTCGCTGGAGATGCTGCCTCTGGAGTTCTTGACCCCAGCTTGCCTCGGTTGCTTTTAGTTGCTGGATTTGCTTCTCTAGCTGCAGGAGCTACTTTGAATTCATTTATTTTGCCTCAATTCAATCGGGTACAGATTTCTTTAATCACTATTTTCTGTATTGCTACACCTATGTTTAAACCTCATTTTATATTTCAATATTTACACACGCACATTACTTTTTGCATAAGGTTGTTGTCACTGATGCCATGTCTTTGTACGTGTGTATTTTTAAATTTTGGCTTGTGGTATCGATAGACGCATTAAATTATCATTTGAATGTTGTCAACTGCTGAAAATGACTTGAGATGAGTTTAAAAAAATTTATTCCTGCATCCCACTTTTAGCAAAGCTTCATGCTAAATACTTTTTGGAGTGCACTTTAAATTCTCTGAACATTTTTCAAAATCTTTAAGAATAAGAATGCCTAACAGTTGAACATGAAAATTTCGAGCATGTACGTATAATGCTGAAACACAGTTTCCATTGAGAAATTGAAAAGCACTCCAAACGTAACAGTACTCTGCCTTTTGTACCCAAATTTCTTGTTTTCAAAATTGATCTTCTTTTCTTTAACCAAAAAAAGCCTGTTTTTCTTGATGGAATGCTTAAAAAAGATTCCATTATTTTAGACTTTGTATTGTTTATTTTCCTACTCAATTTTCTTCTTTTAAATATTGCCTAAAAATTTGTACAAATTCCGCTGCCATTAACAAGTTATGCCCTCGTGAACCAAAAATTGGGTACCTTGCTCAAATACCTAATGAATATCTGATTATAAAATAGTATTTAGTTATTACACCCATATAGTGCCCATATTTTTCTTCTCTAATATTATTATTAACTTTTCTCCTCGAATGCTTGATTAGAACTAATTCATATGTTTCTGACTGTCAGCTTCCTCAACGATCAGTTGATATCATTGCCATCAAACAGCAGCTTTTATCTCAATATAATGTGCTTCAGTCTCGTATCAGGGATTTAAAACTAGCTGCTGAAAAGGAGGTATGCACTCACATCGTCTTGGTCATGGCATCATGAAGTAAATTTAATTATTAATTCATATCTCAACATTAACTACATATTATATGGTTAGCTAAATTGAATACATGAGGTTAACAATTTGTCGCGCTTATACTAATCTTTTATTACTGAAGAAAAACATTGGAAGTTATTACCAGTATTGTTCTCTAATCTGTAGCCTGGGTCTTCACTTACGCACTCATCAGTGATACAAAGATTGGTTATCATCAAATAACTGAAATCATGTTCTTTTCATTTTGTTATTATAGCATTATAGATCTGGTTATTGAAATTCACTTGAATTTCTGTCCTCTCTGTAGGTATGGATGTTGGCTCGGATGTGCCAATTAGAGAATAAAATTTTTGCCGTTGGAGAACCTTCTTACCGGTGAATCCTACTAAACACTATGACTGGTCCTTTCTTAATTCAATGAACTATTGCCAATGCTCATTTTCAATTGACTTATTAAGGTTGTAAAAATATTTGGAATTTTCATTTTTCCATCTTTCTCAATGTCCTCCAAACTCAATTTTATATTATTGTCTCCAGTGCACGTAGAAGTAGGATAAAAAAGGTGCGAGAAGGCTTGGAAAATTCCCTTAAGCAACGGATTGAACTAATAGAAAGCTATGCAAGGGTATGTATAAGACATATCACTGTGTTAAGAATCCTACTCCCGGAAGGGCATGGTTACTAAGTGGTATCTTTTTTGACAGATTTCCTCAATGATTGAGATAGAAGTTGAAATGGAGTCTGATGTTATAGCTGCTGAAGCAGCCAGCAGTGTGGTGCGTTCAGTTTCTGTCTTATCATAAGTTTTAGAAGGAATAGAGTTATTTAACTTTGTGAACCATTTTACAGGAAAGGGTTTCTGAACAGATTGAGCAAATCATGGTGCTGGAAAATCTAGAAGAGGTATGTCTATGAATTAGTTTTTTGTTTGCATGCGTAACTATTTCCCCCCCCCTATTTTTCTATTTTGGCAGAGGGATAGCTTGTCTGTTTACTTAGTTGTGATGTTGAAGTATTGCTTGAAGTCTAATAGACCCCAGTTTAAGTTAACTGTTTATCGTGTCTTTCTCTAACTGCATCCATACTACCGGTAGTATATTACTTGTCAACATTTTGAGAAACTTTCTCTTGTTTACTATATTCACTATTACTGCCAGAGTTTGCCAGGTGGTATACCCACTGGACTTACCTTCAATCACTTCCATCCACACGGTATTACATGGAGTACTGGACTTGCCTTTTCTATCTCCCATTCCTCATAACTGAGTTATATTATATTTAGGGAGTTAGGAGAGAAGGATAATGCTATGTTCAGAAACTTTTGTTCTTGGGAAATGGGAGGGGTGTAAGTTCACGATCCTAATAGTACTTTCTTTTGAGTTTTTTCAGATTTCATTTAACAATAGGTGATAGAATTCCGTTCTTAGATGGACCAGATAGTGGTGCCCTCTGCCACCACCACACTTAGAGCCAGCCTTACAAACCACCGGTTGTATTCCCCTTCATCATAATCAAGCCCTTGGCTAGCAAGGCTGTTTATAAGTCACATTGCATTGATTTTTGATTGCATGAAAATTGACTTTGTGTAACCAAAGTTGAGTGTCTGCAGAGTTTTTAGTTCCTTCACAGAAAACAGTAAGTTTGACTACTTTTTAAATATGTGATTCGCATTGTTTTTTTTGTTTTTGTTTTAATAATGAAATCCTCACTTAATACCCTTAGTTTCAGAACGAATAAATGGTTTTGGTTTCTGTTGTCTTTGTTAGTGAAAGAGGGATTGATTGAATGATTGATGAGAAGATTGAATTATGAAGAGCAAGAATGCTCCATATTTATACAGAGATAACAAAAGATATTCAGAAAATCTACCTAAAAATCTACAGAAAATCTGGTAACAAACGAGTAAACAAATCAAAATAAAATCTAATCAAATCAAAACTAAATCAAATAAAAAACTAGATCTAACTCCTAACGGAGATTTAATTAGATACTAACTGACAGCATTCTAAACAAATACGTGATCTTTAACAGTCTTCTTAGTTCCTCGTGGTTTCTTCTGGACTATAATGGTTTCCTCATTTTTGGAGCCAACCAGCAGACGCTATTTCCATCTTTTGGCTAATTAATTGTTTTTTCTTCTAATCTTTTATGTCAATACCAATGCAGAGATGGAGATTACAAGCAGAAGCCAACGATGAAGCCGAAAGACTTTTCAACCAATCAATGCCAACGGAAGAGGTTTAAACAGGCTTGTGCTCATGTCTTCAATCCAGGTAACATTTATACCTCTTCTCCACATCGCCTTGTACCTTCACTTCTTACCCAGACTTGCAATTTGTCAAATCAATCTAGGAGTATGGACACCTCCATCACGAGTCCAGATACTTCCCAAACCTTCTTGCTTGTGAAAATGTCAATCAATCTCTACTTGGTGCATGTACATGAAGTTTTGAAGCAGCATCAGGTCAGTGCTTCGTGGTCAGATGTCTCATTACTGAACATCTCATTTGTTAAATTGTATCATTAAGTTTCTTTGGAACTTTTCTCTCCTGAGTGCTGAAATGTTATTTATTTACCACGTAAATATAACACATTATTGCTTCTATTGGATGAATACCCGTCTTTGCGTTCCAATTATGTTCTTAGTTTGGTTTGATTGTGATCAAGTTAGCCACGAGTTACATAGTAGGAGTCTTTCTATATCTCTATAATAGTATCATATTGTCTACTTTAAGTTTAAATCCACACGATTCTAATTTTTAAACGAGTTTTTGTGCTTTAAAATTAAACAATCTTTCCTTTATTTATTATAAGATGAGATAAAAGGATTAAAATTTATAATATCCTTCTACCTTAGTGGGTTTGGTAAAGGATACAATTGATAATATTTTTTTTTTTTTTTTTTTTTTTTTTTTTTTTTTTTTTTTTTTTTTTTTTTTTTTTTTTTTTTTTTTTTTTTTTTTTTTTTTTTTTTTTTTT
>NC_036651.1:2797028-2882154 GCF_002806865.2 Cucurbita pepo subsp. pepo | reverse complement strand
TTAACGGTATATTTTATTTATTTACCAGATTTAGTTAGATATATATTTTTTTCTATTTTTAATTTCGTATTATTGGAGATTTCATCATATGCTTAGGTGTTTAGCGAAAGAGAGTGACGCCTAAAAAATAGGAAGGTTAGATTATACTTTTCATATAGTTTGCCACGTCATTTTTGACATTTTGTAATAAGATTTTTATTTTAATGCATTGCACTTTATTTATTTATTCTTAGCTGTACTGTAGTTGGGGGCACTCGTGAGACATCAAGAGTTAACTTTTCTAGGAAATTAATGTTAAAAGAATATGATAAATCTATGTTAAATGCAATTGGAATCTTTTAAAGTTTATTCCCATCTCTTAATTTTATAATACTATTGGAAAATTAAATGGCTGAAATTCTTCCACGTACCATAATATATAATATGGAAAATAATGTATTTACCTTTTTTTTTTTTGGTTGTTTTTAATAGGTTTTTTCTTATTAATCAAAATAAAAACAAAATTTTGAAATATACTTAAAAAAAACTCAAATTTTGAAAATATATTTTAAAAGTAGATATGAAACAAATAAATATATAATATAAATGGTATTATAAGTTTAATAAATAAAATAAAATAGTTACTGACTCATTTATTTTTGCATGTCTAACTTAAATATAAGACAACATATTTAATTTTATTTGCACAAAATTATCTCTTTTTTGTTTAATTCTAAACCTACCTTGTTTGGTAATTAAGGTAGGTGAAAAGGGCTAAATGAAAATTTTAAATTCAATATTTCTTAATTATTATTTTTTAAGTGTGACAAGCAAAAATGAATTTTGTATGTTATTTTGGCTAAAGTTTTGAAGTTTATAAAAAAATGATAAATATTGGACTCATATGGTTATTGTAATACATTTAATCTCAAGAAAAAGGGAGAAAGTTTGTGTAATTAGGTTAATGTTCAATGTACCATATTCCAAAAGTGGATGGCAACCCTTATCTTCCTTGGAATTTTGTTTCTACCAAACCAAACAAATTTTATGTTGTCTATCAACTTTACTTCAAATTCATTATTAAAAAATAACCATTTTTAAAATTTTAATACATTTCATATTTTTTAAATTAATTAATTTATGGAGNAAAAAAAAAAAAAAAAAAAAAAAAAAAAAAAAAAAAAAAAAAAAAAAAAAAAAAAAAAACTATTAAAATACCAAAATACCAATATTACCCCTCCCAGTCCCCACCTATTCTTTTTCCTAGTGATTACAAAAAGGAACCTTTTTAAAAAGGAAAAAAAGAAAAAACAAGAATAAGTAAAAAGAAGAAAAAACAGACTTTTTCTCTGATATTCTCTTCCAGTTTAGCCTCTACTTCTATAAATTTGTTCTCCATTTCCGAATCTTTCTTCTTCAGCGGTTTCAATTCTCTGCCCCTTTTGATCAACTCTTCTTCTTCATTCTCTTCTCTGGTTATGGCGAAATCTATTCTTGTCACTGGTGGTGCTGGCTATATTGGAAGCCACACTGTTCTTCAGCTCCTCCTCGGCGGTTACCGGACTGTCGTTGTCGATAATTTGGATAATTCCTCTGAAATTGCTGTTCGTCGTGTCAAGGAGCTCGCCGGCGATCTCGGAAAAAATCTTTCGTTCCATAAGGTTTCTGTTTCGGTTCTGGTTTTGTTATGTTTGTCTTCATGTTTACTCCTGAACTGGATTTTCATTTTTAAGGTTTCTTTGGTTATGAACTTCTAATTTGTTCTGTTTTCCTTTCTGGGTTTTGAATTTCTGTCTTCTGCTGTTTTGTCAAATCATAACAGGTGGATCTCAGGGATAAACAGGCTTTGGAGAAGGTGTTTGCCTCAACACTGTAAGAACTTGCTCTGTTCTTCAACTGTTTTGTTGGATAGGAAAGTAGGGATTCATTTATTTAATGCCCTTTTGCACGAATTTGTATGATCTTTATATAATCGGTTAGGGAGTTGTTTCCATACCCGTATAAGGAATGCTTTGTTCCCCTCTCCAACCGATGTGGGAGCTCACAAATCCACCCCTGTGATATCATCCCACATTGGTTGGGGAGGAGAACGAAACACCTTTTATAAGGGTGTGGAAATCTTTCCTGGGCAAACGCGTTTTATAGCCTTGAGGGGAAGCCCAGGAAAGCCCAAAGAGGACAATATCTGCTAGTAGTGGGTCTGGGCCGTTACAAATGGTATTAGAGCCAGACACTAGGGCGATGTGCCAACGAGGAGGCTGTTCCTTGAAGGGGTTAGACACGAGGCGGTGTGTCAATAATAAGGACGTTGGGCCCTGAAAGGGGTGGATTTGGTGGGGTCCCACATCGATTGGAGAAAGGAATGAGTGCTAGCGAGGACGCTGGACCTTGAACGGGGTGGATTGTGATATCTCATATTGGTTGGGGAGGAGAAAGAAACACACTTTATAAGGGTGTGGAAACCTTCCCCTATCAAATGCGTTTTAAAGCCTTGAGGAGAAGCCTGAAAGGGAAAACCAAAAGAGGACAATATCTGCTAGTGGTGGGTTTAAAGCCTTGAGGAGAAGCCCGAGAAGGAAAACCCAAAGAGGACAATATCTGCTAGTACCCAAAGAGGACAATATCTGCTAGTGGTGGGTTTAAAGCCTTGAGGAGAAGCCCGAAAGGGAAAACCCAAAGAGGACAATATCTGCTAGTGGTGGGTCTGGGCCGTTAGAACCCCCTTGGAACCCAGCGTTCTCGCTGACATAACGCCCGATGTCTGGCTCTGATACCATTTGTAACCGCCTAGTGAGTGCAGCGCAAGCCCACTAGGCTATTACAAATGGTATTAGAACCAATCA
The DNA here is from genome assembly GCF_002806865.2 of Cucurbita pepo subsp. pepo. Lineage (NCBI taxonomy): Eukaryota > Viridiplantae > Streptophyta > Magnoliopsida > Cucurbitales > Cucurbitaceae > Cucurbita > Cucurbita pepo. Next base: position 2,879,332 of record NC_036651.1, on the reverse strand, counting down.
TGAGATGGTGCAAGACACTAGTGGGAGTAGGGCTAGACCCTCTTCATAGTAGACGTGTTTTAAAATCTCAAGGGGAAACCCTGAAAGGAAAGCCCAAAGAAGACAATATCTACTAGCCGAGCATTAGCTGAGCCTTTTCTAATTCTAATGCTCAGCTGACTACTCTTCATTGCAGATTTGACACTGTTATTCACTTTGCTGGGCTGAAAGCAGTTGGAGAAAGTGTACAGAAACCATTGCTTTACTATGACAACAACTTGATTGGAACAATTACTTTATTGGAAGTCATGGCGGCCCATGGTTGTAAAAAGGTACTTGTTTCTATTTAGTTGCTACTAAGAACATTGTTCTACTGATATAAATCGAAAACAAATGTTACTTTCCGTGATTGTTTTCGTATATTTTGCGACATTTCAGCTCGTCTTCTCGTCTTCAGCCACCGTCTATGGTTGGCCAAAGGAGGTGCCATGTACAGAAGAATTCCCCCTCTCTGCAGCAAACCCATATGGACGAACCAAGGTATCAATTCACTGTTGCACCGTTGCTGTTTTCCTGTTCTTGTTTGGTATTGAGTATAACATGTGGTTTTGATTCTCTTTCAGCTTTTCATAGAAGAAATATGTCGTGACACGTACCGATCGGACTCGGAATGGAAAATCATATTGCTAAGATATTTCAATCCAGTTGGTGCACATCACAGTGGCTATATTGGCGAGGATCCTCGTGGAATCCCGAACAACCTTATGCCTTTCGTGCAGCAAGTTGCTGTTGGCAGGCGTCCTGCCTTGACAGTCTTTGGAACCGACTATGCAACGAAAGATGGAACTGGAGTAAGCTGATTTTCGGGACACTAGAATCGTGTTGCTTGCATGATTGCTGGTTTTTCGTGCAGGCGTCCCCATTAAAAGATGTAATGTCCTTTGCAGGTACGTGATTATATTCATGTTGTTGATTTAGCTGATGGACACATTGCTGCATTGCGCAAGTTGGATGCGGCTGGTATAGGTAATACACAACTCTCTCTTGCTTCTGGTATTACATGGCAGAGAGGAATCGAACCTTTGACCTTTTCATCGAAGGTGCATCACACATTGGTTGGAGAGGGGAATGAAGCATTCCTTATAAGGGTGTGAAAGCCTCTCCCTAGTAAACGCGTTTTAAAACCGTGACGCTGAGAGCAATACGTTACATGCCAAAGCGGACAATTTCTGCTAGTAGTGGGTTTTGGCTGTTACAAATGATATTAGAGCTAGACACCGGGCAGTGTATCAGTGAGGACGCTGGGCCTCCAAAGAGGGTGGATTGTGAGATCCCATATTGGTTGGAGAGGAGAACGAACCATTCCTTATAAGGGTATGGAAACCTCTCCCTAGCAGACGTGTTTTAAAATTGTGAGGCTGACGGTGATACGTAATGGGCCAAAACAAACAATATTTGCTAACGGTGGGTTTTGGCTGTTACAAATGGTATCAGAGCCAGACACCGGGCGGTGTGCCAATAAGGACGCTGGCCCCTCAAGGGGGGTGGATTGTGAGATCCTATATCGGTTGGAGAGGAGAACGAAGCATTCCTTATAAGGGTGTAGAAACCTCTCTTTAGCAGACGGGTTTTAAAACTTTGAGGGGGAAGCCTAGAGGGGAAAGCCCAAAGAGAACAATATCCGCTAAAGGTGGGCTTGACTGTTAGTTGACACGTAAAATTTAGATTTTGAGCTGTAATAACGTTCATAACGCCGTGAGGACACCTCGGGCAGGGCTTATACCGTCACAAATGAAAATTAAATCATTCAAGAGTTTGAACGATATGTGTCATGACAGGTTGTGAAGTTTACAATTTGGGAACTGGAAAGGGTACATCAGTTTTGGAGATGGTTGCAGCTTTTGAAAAGGCATCTGGAAAGGTATTTTTGCCTCTTTCATTTGCATTTTTACCTCGAAACTCGACCTCTTTAGATATGATCGTTACGCGGTTCCGAGTATGGTTGGATCCAAGGCAAACTGGATGGTGATGGGACCTCAATAACCTATCCCCGTCCACGACAGTCGTTACCGCCACTTCCATCACGAGCACGAATAGCGTTTATTTCTTAAAAGTTTAGAAGTATTTGAATGTTTGTTCTTCCCATCATGGCACTACTTCATCTCCCATCTGAATTCACTGGTTAAATGTCTCTGATCCAGAAAATTCCTCTTGTAATGTCTGCACGCCGACCCGGTGACGCTGAAATCGTCTACGCGTCTACACACAAAGCAGAAAAGGAGCTGAACTGGAAGTATGTCTCACTGTTCTTTAATGGTTTCCTTTATAGATCATATATGTTTGTTTACGTTCCACCTGCTATTTCCTCTATGTCGTGTCGAGTGGGTTTAGCTTGCTTTCAAAGAAATAACTTGGTAACTAACCCCTCAAATACTGTGAGATCCCACATCGGTTGGAGAGGAGAACGAAACATTCCTTATAAAGGTGTAGAAACCTCTCCCTAACAGACATGTTTTAAAACCGTGAGGCTGACGGCGATACGTAACATACTAAAGCGGATAATATCTGCTAGCAGTGAGATTGGGGCTGTTATAAATGGTATCAAAGTAAGATACCGGGCGGTGTGCTAGTGGGGACACTAGGTCCCTAAGAGGGTGGATTGTGAGATCCCACAATAAGGGTGTGGAAACCATTGGTTGGAGAGGGGAACGAAACATTCCTTATAAGGGGGTAGAAATCTCTCTTTAGTAGGCGCGTTTTAAAACCGTGGGTTAACAGCGATATGTAACGGGCCAAAGCGGACAATATCTATTAGCGGTGAGTTTGAGCTGTTACAAATACACCGGATGAAAGTACTGCTTCAGCAACACCGAACGTTGTAATGGATTTGCAACACGTTTCTCATTGATCTGTTGTATTTTGTTGGGCATTTGTTGAACCAAGAAACAAATACAGAATCCAGATAGTTTGGAGGTATGGAAAAGATGATCTTACAATTTCATTTGTGAATGCAGAGCAAAATATGGAATAGAGGAGATGTGCAGGGATCAGTGGAACTGGGCCAGCAAGAATCCTTATGGCTATGAACCTCCCAGCTCCAAGTGATGGGTATGACTTCTTGGTTACCTTCCAAGTTGATCATAACTGAGATATCTCGATGTAATGAAGCCTATTTAATAAAAACAGCTCTTTTAAGTTCGAAGTCCTCCATTGATTTGGTTCAGTTTTTGATCAATTTCGTTCGATTTTGTGAAAACAAGGAGAGAGTTAGATCTTGATGGATTATGATATAACCCGTTTCGTTTGGATATTGAACGGTCTTAGCGTCACAAGATTTACACATTACGAACTATGAAAGCGTTATATCTCTCTTAGCCAAACCTTTTCTTATGCGGGCTCTTTTGAATCGTGTGAATGAAAAAAGGTGATCGGATGGCTATTAGAACTAAATGATGGCATTCCAGAAAGAGCATGAACTGCTGTTTGAGAGTAGATTAGTTCAAATTTGAATTTGAATGCGTAAATTGATAATGACAAAAAACCATTATGATGGGTTTCTAAATCCAAGAAGAGGGCTTTTTCAAGAGTGGTGACCTTTCAACGGTTCTAAATATCTTGGGATCTAATGGGTTCAAATGGTCGAGGGTTGTAGACGGTATATTGAATATAACTCAATTGATTAAAATATTTATTGAATTAAATTTTTTTTAAAAATATAAATATAAAAAAATTGGTCGTTTTTATAATGTTCTTCATCTTGTCCTATGATAGCCTTTAAATTAAATTCTAAAAATAAAAAATAACTTTGTAGTTTTCACAAACTTTTAATGAAATTAAATTAAAAAGAAATTCAGAAATGGCTTGATTTTTAAAAAATTAAATAAATTTTAATTTAAAAAAGTAAAAAGAATTGCGGGTACATGGCTACAAGTTTCTGAAGTATAAATACGAGACTAGCCGAATGCTTTCTACGGCCGCTCTATCTTTTCCTCTTTCCATTTCCAGTTTCTTCAAACCCGATTCTCTCTCTTTCTCTGAGCCGGAGATCTCGGATTTTGAAGTTGTTTCAAGCGTCGTCGTCGCCTTGATTAGTTGTCGGATCGAGGCGATCTGATCTGACTTCGTCTTGACCGATTTGGATATTTGATTTCTAAAAATGGACAATTTGATCTCTCTCGTTAACAAAATTCAGAGGGCTTGTACGGCTCTTGGTGACCATGGCGAAGCTAGCGCATTGCCTACACTCTGGGACTCTTTGCCGTCTATCGCCGTCGTCGGTGGTCAAGTTTGTTTCCGATCNTCTTCTTTTTTTTTTTTTTTTTGCCTTGCTGTTTCTTCTAACTGTGTTTGCTCCTGTCTGATTAACGCTACTTCAGCAATCTGAGCTGATGGTGGTGTTTTGGGATTGAGATCTTCTTGCTCTTCCTTATCCTTTAATGTTTTTATTGTTTGGAGTGGATGGATATTTTTGCTGAATCCTTAGTGCGGAGGTTTTGTTGCTCAATCAAATATTAAACATAGATGATTTTGCGAATAGATCGTTTCGTTGTCTGATTTAGCAATCGAGTTTGGTCTGCGGATCCATGTGACTCGTCGAAAGTTCAGCTCAATTTTGGGTTGGGTTCTGTTCGGGAAATAGGCGTTAAAGTAATATCCGAACTAAAGTAGACGCTGCATTAAACTTTTGTGTCGGAACTTTCTTGTTGGCATAGGGCTTCTCCGCGATCATTTTTCTAATCGACTGGACGTCCTATCTGTTGCTATGTGTCGATTTAACTGGAGAGAGCTGTAGCTCTTAAACCACAGGCAAGCAGAAATAACCTCTGTTTTTTCCACTCTCGCNTTTCATAATTGAATTTTTTCTTCTTCAGATTAACCAATACATTCGCCAATGATACTTTGAATTTATTGGAAATAAGAGCCCTTTCAACTATTACCGAATTTGCATTGTGAAGATGGCGCCGCCTTCAAAAAAACCAGTGGATGGCGCAAAGTTCAACAAGAAACCAGTGGATGGCGTAAAGTTCAACAAGCATTCCAAGATGTCATTCAAGTCGAAGAAAAAAACGAGTGATGTAGCTAAAACCGAAGCCTTGTCGTTGCAGATTGAAGATGATGTTCCTGACTTTCCTAGAGGTGCGCTTGGACTCTGCGATTTTCCAGAAGTTTCGTAATGGGATATGGCTGTTTATTATTATTCTTTTTTTCGGGTTCTAATGGAAACATGATCAGTTGGAAAGTTAATTTTCGTTAATGCTTCAAGATTCTCTTCAGATGAAAGGGGATTGATGTTCCAGATAAGAATAGCATGGTAGTTTTGGTTTGGTTTGGTTATCTTCAACAATGATTCTAATTTGAAGGAAGTCGCTGAAAATAAAATATATGACTTCATAATCATATCGGGGCACTTAAATTTAACAGTTATTGTGTTAGCTACTTTCTAATGTCTCACTCTCACTGAGTTATTTCAAATTTCAGGCGGAAGAGGTTCTTCAGGCCAACAAAATCGTGATAAAGAACGTCCTCAAGGAGATAAGGAGTTTCAGAATGATTATCCGAAGATGACAACAAAAAGAGGAAAGATGAGAAGAAAGCATTCCTCAAATGAGGATGATTTGGACTCTCTGTTGAACAGTGGTGTAGTGGGAAACCTTCCTAAATATGCCAATAAGATAACTTTGAAGGTATGTCCTGTAACAGTTTAGTTTGCTATATCAATGGAGGGGGGAAGCCTTTATAGATAATAGACTATTATTAGATATAATTGTGAGCTGACTATTTTTTTTTTCTATTATTTATATTATTCTTATTTATTTTTTCTGGATAAATTAACTGATTATTTTTATCAACTCTTGCTCACTTGCATTTTCTGGTTGATACTATTTCCTTTTGTTCGAAGAGGATAGTGTCTTATTAACCTCAATAGTATTTTGCAAATCTTTCATTCTATTGCTAGTCTTGGAATTAATTGGTGAGAATATTAATTTTGATCTCGATAAGCTTTATAGGTGGCTCATCTGGTGGTGTAGAGATGTTCTTATGACTCGAGGAATTTTTTTGGACATAATTCTAGATGAAAATTTCTTTTTGGAATTTGTGTCAAAAAAACTTTCGAAATGCCTTTCATCATGGAAGGATGTGCGGAGATGTTGAAAAGCATATAGATGAGGCTCCAGTTTATCCACCTTTTCAGCTGCCTCTGTCTTCCTCTGTTATGTCAATTTTTGTTTGGCTTCTTTTTTGGACCATTCTTTTTTATGCCTTTTTTGTATTCGTTCATTTTCTCCCAATGGTAGGTCTTTGTTTCTTTTTTTTTCCTGATACATCTTTTGTACATCTTGTGTCCGAGTATTAATTTTCTTTTTCATATTAAAGGTTAACTGACATTCTTTGGTCAAAGACATTTTCAAACCTAGCAGAAAATAACTTTTGCTAGTAGTTCTTCATAAAGTTGCATGGTTGAGATTGTCCATGATGGAATAGTGTTTTGAGATTTAGGGTAGTTTGAGAAATTATTTTGAAAACCATTTGTATTTTTATTTTCTAAATTAATGGAAATGCATCTTGGGAATATTTAGCAGATATTAACGTTGCCATGTTTTTTGACTGAATATTTAGACGCATTTGGTATTCGTACACTTTCCTTGCATCTTCTCACACATTCTCTGTATTTTTCAAATTTTGGCAGTTGTAAACTTGACACTTATTGATCTTCCTGGGCTGACGAAAGTAGCTGTTGGTAAGTCATTTCTTCTCAACAATCTTGCTGTCAAGTTGTACGCGAGTGATTTGATCTGATTTGTCCATCCATGGAAGTTAATGCCTATTTATCAAACCTAATTGAGAACCTCTCCTATTTCATGTACTCCTTGGAAACTTTAAAACAGCCCAGAAATATCAACTTATTCTGATTTCTTATTCTCCTTCTTGTGCTATGGTCTGACAACTTATGTATTCTCTTACAATATTCAGAGGGGCAACCAGAAAGTATTGTTCAAGAAATCGAGACGATGGTTCGCTCCTTTATTGAAAAGGTAAGGTTCAGCAAATGGTGGATGCTCTTTTGATTTTAATCATCTATTATAATCTCTTGTTATCCACATTAATTTTCATTTCTCGGAAAGTAGTGTACCTTTTTTTTTTAGGAAATTGAGTGAGATTCAGTTAACTTTTTACAGTTTATTTGATGAATTGAGTACATCTTGTTCCTNCAAGTCTTCAGTGTTAGAGAGCATTGTCGGCAAGGATTTCTTACCCCGTGGATCTGGTAATTAATGGATAACTAAGATTCTTGACAAGTAAAATGTACAGTCTGCATTTTTTTTGGCTAAATAGGATGATGTCTTACAGGTATTGTTACTAGGCGTCCTCTTGTCTTGCAACTTCATAAAATTGACGAAGGAAGCAGAGAGTATGCGGAGTTTCTCCACCTTCCCAGGAAAAGATTTACCGATTTCGGTAAATATCATTCTATTTTCTTGATATTTCAATTTTCCTTGTGTTTTCCTTTCTTTCTATCTTTCTTTTATTTTATTTTGGGGGGTGGGGGTAAGAAACAAAGCTTTACTACTAAGAATAAAAATAAAGATGCAGTATGAAGACTAGGTATGAGATGCCTCCTTACTGAATGATTGGATTACATCCCATGTGTGTTGGAAGGAGTGGTTCATGTCATAAGTGTTGGTAGAACCTAATGTCAAAGTCCTCAAATTCGCCTTTTGAGTTACTTCTATTGGGCTCCAATCAAATTACTTGCAAAAAATATTTTGATTCCACCTTCTAGCAAGAAGTCATTTTAGTCTTTTGAAGCTTTCATACTAATAGAATCACCAGTCAATGGCAAAGAAGCCGTTTGGTACACAGTCCAGTTTTAAAATTCTTGGGAGCCTCAGTAGTCCGGCATGGCAAATGAGATGTGAGAATGATAGAGTGAAATGAACCATATTTAGGAACTGACTGGATGGTGTGGTCCATTCATTTGCAGAAGATCATGAGTACTACTTTGTACTTCTTGATGATTTAATGCATTCTCTGGGAGGAATTTTCATATTCTTATGATTTGAACTAGCAAGTCTTGGATAATGTGTTGTGATGACAAATTGGCTGAACAATGTTTTTGTGTGTACACTTTTGAACGAGGCTGCAAAAATGTGTAAATGATTTCTTTATCTAACTTTTTACTTATTGCACAACCATGTTTTTGCAGTCGCTGTCAGGAAGGAGATTCAAGATGAGACGGATCGAGAGACTGGTCGTTCTAAACAAATTTCCAGTGTCCCAATTCATCTTAGTATATATTCTCCCAATGGTAGGTCTTTGTTTCTTTTTTTTTCCTGATACATCTTTTGTACATCTTGTGTCCGAGTATTAATTTTCTTTTTCATATTAAAGGTTAACTGACATTCTTTGGTCAAAGACATTTTCAAACCTAGCAGAAAATAACTTTTGCTAGTAGTTCTTCATAAAGTTGCATGGTTGAGATTGTCCATGATGGAATAGTGTTTTGAGATTTAGGGTAGTTTGAGAAATTATTTTGAAAACCATTTGTATTTTTATTTTCTAAATTAATGGAAATGCATCTTGGGAATATTTAGCAGATATTAACGTTGCCATGTTTTTTGACTGAATATTTAGACGCATTTGGTATTCGTACACTTTCCTTGCATCTTCTCACACATTCTCTGTATTTTTCAAATTTTGGCAGTTGTAAACTTGACACTTATTGATCTTCCTGGGCTGACGAAAGTAGCTGTTGGTAAGTCATTTCTTCTCAACAATCTTGCTGTCAAGTTGTACGCGAGTGATTTGATCTGATTTGTCCATCCATGGAAGTTAATGCCTATTTATCAAACCTAATTGAGAACCTCTCCTATTTCATGTACTCCTTGGAAACTTTAAAACAGCCCAGAAATATCAACTTATTCTGATTTCTTATTCTCCTTCTTGTGCTATGGTCTGACAACTTATGTATTCTCTTACAATATTCAGAGGGGCAACCAGAAAGTATTGTTCAAGAAATCGAGACGATGGTTCGCTCCTTTATTGAAAAGGTAAGGTTCAGCAAATGGTGGATGCTCTTTTGATTTTAATCATCTATTATAATCTCTTGTTATCCACATTAATTTTCATTTCTCGGAAAGTAGTGTACCTTTTTTTTTTAGGAAATTGAGTGAGATTCAGTTAACTTTTTACAGTTTATTTGATGAATTGAGTACATCTTGTTCCTACCTTTTTTTTAAGGAAATTTGTTGCGTTTAGCTTTTACCTCTAGCAGAAGAATTTACATCTTAATCCCATTTGTGATGCTGCTATAAATGTCTTGTAACTTTGAACAATTTTTGTTTACACTTCCATTGTTAGTAGAAGGATGAAAATCACTCTGCTCATTAATTTATTTGCTATGCCCTGATGCAGCCTAACTGTATTATACTTGCTATTTCACCTGCCAATCAAGATTTGGCTACTTCTGATGCAATTAAAATCTCTCGTGAAGTTGATCCTACAGGTAACTCCAATGTTTGTTGTTNTATTTCAATTTTCCTTGTGTTTTCCTTTCTTTCTATCTTTCTTTTATTTTATTTTGGGGGGTGGGGGTAAGAAACAAAGCTTTACTACTAAGAATAAAAATAAAGATGCAGTATGAAGACTAGGTATGAGATGCCTCCTTACTGAATGATTGGATTACATCCCATGTGTGTTGGAAGGAGTGGTTCATGTCATAAGTGTTGGTAGAACCTAATGTCAAAGTCCTCAAATTCGCCTTTTGAGTTACTTCTATTGGGCTCCAATCAAATTACTTGCAAAAAATATTTTGATTCCACCTTCTAGCAAGAAGTCATTTTAGTCTTTTGAAGCTTTCATACTAATAGAATCACCAGTCAATGGCAAAGAAGCCGTTTGGTACACAGTCCAGTTTTAAAATTCTTGGGAGCCTCAGTAGTCCGGCATGGCAAATGAGATGTGAGAATGATAGAGTGAAATGAACCATATTTAGGAACTGACTGGATGGTGTGGTCCATTCATTTGCAGAAGATCATGAGTACTACTTTGTACTTCTTGATGATTTAATGCATTCTCTGGGAGGAATTTTCATATTCTTATGATTTGAACTAGCAAGTCTTGGATAATGTGTTGTGATGACAAATTGGCTGAACAATGTTTTTGTGTGTACACTTTTGAACGAGGCTGCAAAAATGTGTAAATGATTTCTTTATCTAACTTTTTACTTATTGCACAACCATGTTTTTGCAGTCGCTGTCAGGAAGGAGATTCAAGATGAGACGGATCGAGAGACTGGTCGTTCTAAACAAATTTCCAGTGTCCCAATTCATCTTAGTATATATTCTCCCAATGGTAGGTCTTTGTTTCTTTTTTTTTCCTGATACATCTTTTGTACATCTTGTGTCCGAGTATTAATTTTCTTTTTCATATTAAAGGTTAACTGACATTCTTTGGTCAAAGACATTTTCAAACCTAGCAGAAAATAACTTTTGCTAGTAGTTCTTCATAAAGTTGCATGGTTGAGATTGTCCATGATGGAATAGTGTTTTGAGATTTAGGGTAGTTTGAGAAATTATTTTGAAAACCATTTGTATTTTTATTTTCTAAATTAATGGAAATGCATCTTGGGAATATTTAGCAGATATTAACGTTGCCATGTTTTTTGACTGAATATTTAGACGCATTTGGTATTCGTACACTTTCCTTGCATCTTCTCACACATTCTCTGTATTTTTCAAATTTTGGCAGTTGTAAACTTGACACTTATTGATCTTCCTGGGCTGACGAAAGTAGCTGTTGGTAAGTCATTTCTTCTCAACAATCTTGCTGTCAAGTTGTACGCGAGTGATTTGATCTGATTTGTCCATCCATGGAAGTTAATGCCTATTTATCAAACCTAATTGAGAACCTCTCCTATTTCATGTACTCCTTGGAAACTTTAAAACAGCCCAGAAATATCAACTTATTCTGATTTCTTATTCTCCTTCTTGTGCTATGGTCTGACAACTTATGTATTCTCTTACAATATTCAGAGGGGCAACCAGAAAGTATTGTTCAAGAAATCGAGACGATGGTTCGCTCCTTTATTGAAAAGGTAAGGTTCAGCAAATGGTGGATGCTCTTTTGATTTTAATCATCTATTATAATCTCTTGTTATCCACATTAATTTTCATTTCTCGGAAAGTAGTGTACCTTTTTTTTTTAGGAAATTGAGTGAGATTCAGTTAACTTTTTACAGTTTATTTGATGAATTGAGTACATCTTGTTCCTACCTTTTTTTTAAGGAAATTTGTTGCGTTTAGCTTTTACCTCTAGCAGAAGAATTTACATCTTAATCCCATTTGTGATGCTGCTATAAATGTCTTGTAACTTTGAACAATTTTTGTTTACACTTCCATTGTTAGTAGAAGGATGAAAATCACTCTGCTCATTAATTTATTTGCTATGCCCTGATGCAGCCTAACTGTATTATACTTGCTATTTCACCTGCCAATCAAGATTTGGCTACTTCTGATGCAATTAAAATCTCTCGTGAAGTTGATCCTACAGGTAACTCCAATGTTTGTTGTTATTTGTCATAATCCATGCTTTCTTTTATTAAAAAAAAAAAGAAAAGAAAAACAAAAACAACAAAAAGTTGCATACTTCGTGCTAATTTTTGTCATTGTTGTTTTCTCAAGTCTTCTTTGAAGGAGTAAATTTGTTACTGGGTATCTTTAACCCTTTGCTATATTTCTCTTAGGGGAGAGGACTCTTGGTGTATTGACAAAGATTGATCTCATGGATAAGGGAACCGATGCTGTTGATGTAAGTATTTTTTTAACTCCCTCAAGTTCAAACATAAAGTAATTTAATTCTATAAGCCCCTTTGAAGAACAGTAAGTAGAATTTGAAAAGATTTTTTTTTGCCCCTTCAGAGAATTGGTATTTGAATATTTGTTTCCTTGATTTGGTGGATGTGTATTCACCTACTGGATCATGTATTCTAAATTGCATTCTTTGCGTTGCATTGCTAAGATGCTGGAAGGCAAAGCTTATAGGTTGAAGTTTCCTTGGGTTGGTGTTGTGAATCGTTCACAAGCAGACATCAACAAAAATGTTGACATGATTGCTGCTAGGCGTAGAGAGCGGGAATATTTTGCTAATACTCCAGAATACAAGCACCTCGCTCGTAGGATGGGCTCTGAGCATCTAGCAAAGGTTCTTTCTAAGGTAAGCTTACCCTTTATTTTGTCTCATATCTTCCCCTCCTCCTCCTCCTCTTGAAATTGTATATAGTAGCATATTCTGGCTATTAATGTCTGACTTCTTGTAATTGCAATGTTAATCTCAGCATCTAGAAACGGTAATCAAGTCCAAAATCCCTGGCATTCAAAACCTCATTAACAAGACCATTTCTGAACTTGAATCCGAACTCAGCCGTCTCGGAAGGCCTGTTGCAAATGATGCTGGAGTAAGTTCCTTAAGTTCAACGGGCTGCCTCTAGTCTATTGGTCCTAAAACTATCTAATAGAGTTCACTTTTACTGTTTAGTTTTACATGATCTTAATGTTGGATGTATGCTTTAGATCGAGTAAGATGGTTGTGGAGAGGTTGTCAATATATGTTTCTTCAGCTACTTCTCTTATGTTGACATTTTATTGTTTTTTGTTTGCCAAATGCAGGGAAAACTATACATGATTATGGAAATTTGCCGTGCTTTTGATCAGAATTTTAAAGAACACCTCGATGGCGTGTATGTTTATGCTTCAATTGTTCTCTTTTGTAATATGTAATGCTTCCTCGCCAATGACTTTTCTCATGTTTCCTGAACAATTCCATATCCTGATCTCTCTACAGGCGTCCTGGTGGTGATAAAATTTACAATGTCTTTGATGACCAACTTCCTGCTGCTCTGAAGAGGTTGCAGTTTGACAGGCAACTGTCAATGGAAAATGTAAAGAAGCTTATTACTGAAGCTGATGGATATCAACCTCATTTAATAGCTCCTGAACAAGGATATCGCCGTCTGATCGAATCTACTTTAGTTACTATTAGAGGCCCAGCTGAGTCATGTGTTGATGCGGTATGTGCAGAACAACTTGGTATTGCTATGGAATGCATGAATTTATGCTTTACTTACTGAGATATTGATGCACGAGGGAGGGGAAGATGGACACCTGCCATATAGACTTTTAGCTGTTAGAAGTTGGGTTTTGACTTGGACATTTTGTTGTTCTTGGCCTCTGCTTCAAGGACTTTGATCTGACAATTCTTCTTTCCTGTTAAAACCTGAATTTTAGAGTGACCGGTTTTGTTTGATAACAGGTTTACATATCGTGTCCAATGTAATGGCTTACCTGTTAAAAAATTTCCTCCATGGATCAGTCACTGACTGCAGTATCTCAAGCATACTTGTATTGTTTGCATTATCATTTTTACATGTTTTCCCCTTTTTACTTCTCTCTTAGTTGAAGTATTTTCTCATTATCAGATCAGATTTCACTGCCATTGTTAATATTCTATAAGACGCTCATCATTCTTCATGTGTTATTAATCTTTTTTCTCTAATTTCAGGTTCATGCTATATTGAAGGATCTGGTCCACAAAGCTATGGGTGAAACTCTGGTATGTATTTTTTTTTTTGAATCTTGCATATGATACTCTTAATCAGAACCATGTTCCGTGCTTTTTCAGTCTGTCATGACTTACTGCTGTTGGTTTGGTGGTCTCCAACTTAAGAAGTTTTGCATAGAATATAGTTGATTACATAATTTTTTGTCTTGCACCAAAAAATCCGTTCATGAGAAGTACTGTCTTAAAATACGTGTTTTTTTAAACCTTACTGTTCACTCGTGCAAGAAATGGTCAAACGCTGTTTAATCAATCTTTTATCATGTGCAATATTTTCAAATTTTATTGTCGTTACTTTCTAGATTGGTTTTTTGGGGAAAATTCTTTCCTCCCATCCTTGGTTATTATATATTTATTAGTGTTATAGAATTTGTTCAAATTTAATTTGAGCTGCTTTATCAGAGTTGAACCTTGTTGTCTTTAATTCTCATTCCTACCTTAATTGGCAATACTTAAGGCAGGGCTGATGACAATATCCTCAGTTTCTGATACATAAGATTGCGTTTTTTATTTGAATCTTATTCCTAAGTGTTCTTTTGCTGCTTTCAGGAATTAAAGCAGTATCCTGGTCTTAGAGTGGAGTTGGGAAACGCAGCTATTGAATCACTTGAAAGAATGAGAGAGCAAAGCAAGAAAGCATCACTTCTCCTTGTAGATATGGAGTCCAGCTACCTGACAGTTGATTTCTTCCGGAAGCTTCCTCAGGATATTGAAAAGGGAGGCAACCCTACACATTCAATTTTTGACCGATACAATGACTCGTATTTAAGGCGTGTTGGTAGGTCTTCAACTATATAATTAGAGTATTTTACCCTACAACTTTGTTTCTACACGTGCTATGCTTCTTATGTAACATTTATTTTACGTGTTTAGTACTTAAATTCTTGAATATGTTCAATGATATGTATCTTCTTGTGGCACATACAGGTACAACAGTGCTATCTTATGTCCATATGGTTTGTGCAACCTTACGAAACTCGATTCCGAAGTCCATTGTTTATTGTCAAGTACGAGAAGCCAAAAGAAGCCTCCTCGACCACTTTTTCACCGACCTGGGAAAACTAGAGGTAGAATAATTCCCCTCATTCCTTGTGATCAAACATTCCAAATTTGCCTCTCTCTACCCAAATTACATCTTTGGTATTTCCTCTGCAGCAAAAGCGCCTATCATCATTATTGAACGAGGATCCAGCGATCATGGAGCGTCGGACTGCGCTAGCAAAGAGGCTGGAGTTATACAGAAGCGCGCAAGCAGAAATTGACGCGGTTGCTTGGTCGAAGTAAGATTGTTAGATGTTGTATGATATCTTCTTCTGTATCTAGAATCTGGGAGGTAAGATGGCAGCACAATTCTTTCATTCATACATTGCGCAGAAGAAGTTTAGGTGGATAAGCTGATTTTGTTGTATTCAATTTTAGACGCTATATAAAGAAGTGATTTTGGCCATCTTTCTTCGACACACCCCTTGGTGTAATATGGATACCAATATCTGGACTACAATTATACAATATTATACGAAGAGATACCTGCGTTTCTTTTTCTTTGTTTTGAATTTTACTTCACAGGTGATTCTTCTCTCTTTTGGAGATGGATCTGATGGCTGAAACACTCTCAGATAAGGTAAGCAAAGCAACAATTTGTACCTCAAAAGTACTTTTCTCCAATTACCCAATGTTCCCAAGGATATGACAAGAAATTAGATTTTGTTTGGTATTAATACGTTTGGGTTTCATGCCCTTTGAAATGATAAAAACATTGGATATATGTATAAATCATGGGTGAATTTATAAATTAAAGTTTGGATTTATGCTAATGGATGGCATTGGTTATTTCAAATTTAGTATGTCAATGCGAGTTCGATTTGACTTTACATGGTGTGAATTCTCGTTTAAACGGAAAATGAAAGAGAGAGCGTGGAGAGATTTCTTCTATTAAACTAAATGGGTCAGAGGTGTGTGTAGAAAATTTTCCTATTTAGGTAAACGGGTAGTGGAGAAAATTTTCCTATTTAGCTAAACGGGTAGAGGACGAGGATCACATTCCCTGTTCCGGTCTCCATCCCCTCCCCATATTTAGGTAAACGGGTAGTGGAGAAAATTTTCCTATTTAGCTAAACGGGTAGAGGACGAGGATCACATTCCCTGCTCCGGTCTCCATCCCCTCCCCACATTGCTCACTTAAGTATCAAACTAAGATACAAAATTAACTTATTTTTTTACTTTTTATTTACTTAGCACATAAAGAAATAATTATTATTAAATTTATTAGGAATGTTTTACATTTTCAAAAATAGGATTTATATTAAAAAATAAAAATTATTCATTAAAAATTATTCAAAATGAAAAATATAAATAAAAATGATGGGAAAAAATTTCGGTCCTCGATCTCCGACCAAAAATTCTTGTCTCCATTCTACCAAAATAAATAGAAAATTTTGTGATAATAAAAATTGAAATAAGAAACGAAAACGTTAATATTGTGGACATAATAATAGCTTTTTAATTATGTGTTTTTTTAATTCAAACTTCAAAAATAAGTTTTGGGATTAATTTAATAGATATAAAATTAAAATTTAATTTTTAGTACACCGTTATTTGTAAATATTTTAAAAATATATTTAAAATTGATTGAAAATTAAAAGTTATAAAGTGAGGAATTCGAAAATTTGAACTTTTGTCATTGTGATTGCAGTTTGGTTTAAGCCGTTATCTTCCCGCTTAATTCAAGTACGATCTCTCTCCGAATGTCAAATTAATGGCGCTTAATCTGCTAATTTTCCTAATCTTCATCCTCATTTCTTCCATTTTTCTTCCATCAACAGCTCTCATAATCCCCAAACTTCACAATCCTTTGGCGCCAACCCCTTACGGTTTCACAACCCCTCCAAATTCATCTTTTCCCACTTTCCCCGCCGCTCCCCCGCCCTCGAATTCACTAGTCCCCGCCCTTTTCGTCATCGGCGACTCTACCGTCGACTGCGGTACCAACAATTTCCTCGGAACCTTCGCCCGCGCCGATCACCTTCCTTATGGTCGAGATTTCGACACGCACAGACCTACTGGAAGGTTCTGTAATGGAAGAATTCCCGTCGATTTTCTTGGTATTATTACTTTACTTTCTTGATTTTTTTTGGTTTATGTCATGATGTTTAGAGGTTTCTCTTATTATGTTTGATCTCTTTCTTTCTTTAGTTTTTTCTTTCGTTTTTGTCTCGTGATTTCCGAATTTCTGAGTTGATCTTTTTTTCTTTTTTTTTTCTTCCGCTTTTCAGCCCAGCGTCTTGGACTTCCGTTTGTTCCGAGTTATCTTGGTCATGCTGGAGCAGTGGAAGATATGATTCAAGGAGTGAATTACGCATCAGCTAGTGCTGGAGTTATCTTCACCAGTGGATCTGAATTGGTACTTCTTTTCTTCAATTTCGACTAGCTATATCAATTGATTAAAACCATCTATAAAAGATGTATGCATACGGACTAGTTTCAAATCAAACGTCCAGGGCTTCGTTGAATGGATTGACTTGTTCGATGATCTCAATTTCTTTCAGCATTTGAATATTCTGTTCTGTTACAAATTATTTTATTCATAAGAGTAAAGGAGTTTCATAACGCATTAAGTAATCTTTCGTTGATTTATGTGAGATCCCACGTCGGTTGGGGAGGAGAATGAAACATTCTTTATAAGGGTGTGGAAACCTCTCCCTAGGAGACACGTTTTAAAAACGTTAAAAACGTCGAGGGAAATCCTGAAAGGGAAAGTCTAAGACAATATCTGCTAGCTGTGGGCTTGAGCCGTTACAAATGGTATCAGAGCCAGACACCAGGGTTCTGAAGGGAGTGGACACGAGGTGGTGTGCTAGCAAGGACGCTGGGCCCTGAAAGGGTGTGGATTGTGAGATCCCAAATCGGTTGGGAAAGAGAACGAAACATTCTTTATTAGAGTGTGGAAACCTCTCCTTAGCATACGCGTTTTAAAAACTTTGAGGAGAATCTCGAAAGGAAAGGACTAAAGTGAACAATATTTACTAGCGATGGACTTAGGCTATTACAATTTAGATTTAGATGGTAGATATTATCCTTATTCATCATTTACCTCATTATCCGCTAAGGAGATGGAAGTATAACTTGATATTATGGATTCCTTCGCTTTTTTGAAATGTCATTTGTGACAGGGCCAACACATTTCCTTCACACGGCAAATTCAGCAATTTATGGACACTTTTCAGCAGTTTGTTCTAACCATGGGCGAGAATGCTGCTGCTGATCACATTTCCGATTCAGTCTTTTACATATCAATTGGAATCAACGATTACATCCATTACTATCTGTTTAATATATCGCGTGTGCAAAATCTCTACCCTCCATGGAATTTTAACCAATTTCTGGCAACCACAATCAAACAGGAAATCAAGGTAATTGATTAATAGTTCTTGTTGCATCAGTTTTCTAATCTCAGCTGGAAGAAATGCTATTACATATAGACATTTGATTAATAGTTCTTATTGATTCAAGAGCTCAAAATTTGGAAAATGAAAATGCGTGCACAAAAACAATATCTTGAAGGCAAAGAGATGCCATCATCGGTTTTTGTGCACGAATTTTCATTTTCCAAATTTTGAGCTCTTGAATCATCTTAGATATTGGAAATTAACCCTGCATTTGTTTCTGGGTGCTGCTTCTGCCCTGCATAGATGTTCAATTTTTGTGTTAATTTATGAATTGTTAGAAACCTTCCTGAAAGATTTTGTGTTCGTGGTCAGAACTTGTATAACATGAATGCTAGGAGAATTGTTGTAATGGGATTGGCACCTATTGGATGTGCTCCATTTTACCTATGGCAATACGGCAGTGAGAATGGAGAGTGTATTGAGGAGATAAATGATATGGTCATGGAGTTCAACTTCGCCATGAGATACATAGTTGAGGAGCTGGGCATGGAGCTGCCCGATTTAAGTATTATCTTCTGTGATTTGCTGCAAGGTTCAATGGATATTTTGAAGAACCATGAACGTTATGGTGAATGACACAATCTAACTTCTTTTTACTCTTTTCACCATGAACCGAATCTGCCTCTCATCGTGTCATTTTGTTTTCATCCAGGTTTCAATGTAACTTCTGATGCTTGTTGTGGGTTTGGTCGCTACAATGGTTGGATCTTGTGCATCTCACCACTTATGGCTTGCAAAAATGCTTCTAATCATATCTGGTGGGATCAATTCCATCCAACAGATGCAGTGAATGCCATTCTTGCAGACAACGTGTGGAATGGCCTCCACACAACAATGTGCTATCCTAAGAATTTGCAGGACGTGATAAACTCCCAAGGCTGAGTGGCACTTTGGCCAGACGTGTTCATTCACAAAGCTGCACCAACACATTCAACGTAATACCCGGTACCATTCATATTGCCTTCGTCTAGTAATGATAGGAAACATTGACATATAAAATAGACTAATAGAATTCCCAATGCTATATACTTGCTTGCTCCTTTTTGTTCCTTTTTTTGTATGCCCTTGTTTTCCTTCATCTTTTTAACGAATGATAGTTCGATTTCTAGTCAATTTCCTTTCTTTAGCGTTGATTGACCTTGGTGAGGAACCATAGTTATACGTCAGTCACGATGAAGTAACTAAATGGGATAAATGGTTGATGTGATCAAGTATCGTAGGTTGTTGCTGTCTGTCCTATTGTGAATTAGATCTTTAAGTTTTTAATCTTGTATTCAATAAATTCTTAAACACGTTGAACACAACTCTTTTCTGAGAAACACTAGCGCTCTCTGTTAAGACCAATCGAGAAGAGAATATAAAACGCTGTGTAGAATACTCTCTCTCTTGGAATACATTGTCTCTTTCCTAAAATCTATGGTAAAATAAATATATAATGGGCTGGTGCTGTGACTAGTGATGATATTTTAACAAAACATTGACGATTATCTAATATATTATCGAGTCTCTAATTTTGGGTTTAATAAATCATTAATTTTTAGTAAGTTATGGAGGACGTTTTTGTATCTAAAACCTTTGTACGATATTGACTTTAGTTTTATGCTTGTTTTTTTCCCAACTTTTTTTAACTATCATTTATTTTACTTGTTAAATTTTTATTTTATTTTTTTTTGTGTACTTGAGACTATGTATAATTTTAAAAAAATATATTTNCACGATGAAGTAACTAAATGGGATAAATGGTTGATGTGATCAAGTATCGTAGGTTGTTGCTGTCTGTCCTATTGTGAATTAGATCTTTAAGTTTTTAATCTTGTATTCAATAAATTCTTAAACACGTTGAACACAACTCTTTTATGAGAAACACTAGCGCTCTCTGTTAAGACCAATCGAGAAGAGAATATAAAACGCTGTGTAGAATACTCTCTCTCTTGGAATACATTGTCTCTTTCCTAAAATCTATGGTAAAATAAATATATAATGGGCTGGTGCTGTGACTAGTGATGATATTTTAACAAAACATTGACGATTATCTAATATATTATCGAGTCTCTAATTTTGGGTTTAATAAATCATTAATTTTTAGTAAGTTATGGAGGACGTTTTTGTATCTAAAACCTTTGTACGATATTGACTTTAGTTTTATGCTTGTTTTTTTCCCAACTTTTTTTAACTATCATTTATTTTACTTGTTAAATTTTTATTTTATTTTTTTTTGTGTACTTGAGACTATGTATAATTTTAAAAAAATATATTTTTTTTTAATCCTCAAACTTTGATTGATTTGCGAATACGAACCTATACTTCAGAAATAATATAATTTATATTTTCTTTTTTTGAGATTTGTAACACGACCCATCTATATTTCAAGTCCTAACACTAACTTATAGTAAATTTGATCATGTATTGCACTCGAACCAGATAAATTTTCAACCATGGTAAGTAACGAATTTAAAAACTCTTTAAGTGATTTTGAATTAAAAAAAAAAAGAAAAAAAAAGAGAGAGGTAAAATGCTAATATGGGCATTTGAGTACAAAATTCAGAATAAAATAAAATTGCAGACCATGTACTAAAACCCGCCTTCAACCTCTTCCTATCTCAGATTTCCCGATAAATCTTTCAAGCTGCACCCAGCAGAGAAGTGGAACTTATTTCCTCATCTCTCCATCGAAATTCTCTCATGGTTTTCACTTCAACCATTAAAGCTTTCTAATATTTGATTCCCCTTTTGTTCTTCATTGATGGCTTCCGTTGATTCACTGCTATCTCCGAGGGCTTTCCTTCCAAAATCTTCCTTTATCCAACCCACCCCGCGTCTGAATCATGTACAAGCTAAGCGTTTCAATTTCAGTCGGAATCCCAGAACGCCATTGTTGTTTCTTCACCGAAACAGGTTTGCTCTCTGCTTAGCGCTTTCGAATTCTTCGGATTTACCGTCGAAGTCCTCCGGTGGTGGTGCAGCTGCCGGAGATGATTTTGTAACCAAAGTTTTGAAGGAAAATCCCAGCCAATTGGAACCCCGGTATTTAGTTGGCAATAAGTTGTATACGTTGAAAGAGAGAGAGTATTTGATTAGAAAATCGGAGGAGGGTGTGTTTGATTTCGTGGTGAAGTGGTTGAGGTCGAGAAAGAATTCGAAGGAGGGGGAAATTGAGGGTCGTAATGAGGGTGGAACGAAGAGTGAGAGTGTGTATTTGAAAGACATTTTGAGGGAGTATAAAGGGAAGCTTTATGTGCCTGAGCAGGTTTTCAATATAGAGTTATCGGAGGAAGAAGAATTTGATAGAAACCTTGAGGCGTTGCCAATGATGAGCTTTGAGGACTTTCTGAAAGCCATGGAGAGCGGCAAAGTAAAATTGTTAACTTCAAAGGAACGTATAGCTGCGTCTTCAGGGTTCAGAGATTTCATTGTCGATTTAAGAGAAATTCCAGGTGAAAAGAGCTTGCAAAGAACTAAATGGTAAACTCGACTTGCTTTCATCCTTTCTTCAGCATTTTTACTCCGTTTGTCCTAACAATATGCTTTGATCAGGACGTTAAGGCTTAGTGAGAGTGAAGCTCAAACAGTATTGGAGCAGTATACAGGTCCGCAGTACGAAATTGAGACGTATACTACCTCGGTAGGTTATTAATTTCTTAAACTAGCATTAGTTTTGACTGGTTGAGTATGGGGATTTTAGGTTGCAGAATCTCTCTAAGCTTAATATTTTCCTTTTCTATTAGGAATTGCCATTTTACGTGAGGAATTTTAGTTTGTAGTGTTCTTTCTTGGTTAAGGCCTTAAAGGTAGGGAGAGCTGGCAGGCAGGTTTAGAAATCCTATCATCACATTCACTATAGAACTTGCCATGACTGATTATCTTGTTCTTCACTATCATAATCACGATCTCATGCCTATTTTTGGGGCCCAAATAGATGGACGAAGGGGAATACAAAAGTAGCGGTGAGAAAAGTAGACATATATCATACCAAATACACTGTTAAGTTTTCTTCATTCATCGAAAGACTAATAGTAGGGTTTTTTACTTATACAAAATAATATGCACATGTTTTAATCAGAATGATAATTTCTTGTGATTTTGTATTTCAATTGGAATTCTTTATCCTAGCTTTTGTATAGGGTATTTCATCATATATGGTCTACCCCTTCTTTACAATAAAAATTATTTTCTATTTCCTTTTGTCATAAGGGAATAAGAAAATAGGCGAGAAGATTTTATGTTCATCTTTCCTGATACCTTGATTCTTCTGATACAGTCTTGGGTAGGAAAACTGCCTGGTTACCCTCATCCCTTAGCAGCTCGCATATCTAGCAGAGTGATGGTTGAGCTTGGAGTAGTGACTGCTACAATGGCTGCTGCAGCAGTTGTTGCTGGAGGGTTCCTGGCTTCTGCTGTATTTGCTGTTACCAGTTTTGTCTTTTTTACTGTTACTTATGTTGTATGGCCAATGTTCAGACCATTTGTTAAGCTTTTTCATGGTCTGATCCTTGGCATTTCTGAGAGAGTTCGGGATAATGTTGTTCATTTTTTTGATGATGGAGAAATTTTTGCCAAGTTTTATGAGGTTTATACTTTTGGTGGTATCTCTGCCAGTCTTGAGATTTTAAAACCAATTGTGCTCGTTCTTGTGATAATGGTTCTTCTTCTTCGCTTTACACTTTCAAGGAGGCCAAAGAACTTCCGAAAGTGGGTATGTCCTTTTCTATTCATTTTTCCATTTTTTGTTCTTGTTTTCCACGCCTTTACATCATTTGCAACTTTTGATGAAAGTTTATGAAATATTCTCTTTTTCTTGCTCTCTTTATCATGTAGGATCTTTGGCAAGGGATTGATTTTTCACGCTCCAAAGCAGAAGCTCGTGTTGATGTTAGTACTCATTTCATGTTCTTATAGTACCCTTAGAGTAAAGGATAAATCCTAAGCATCATCTGTTGCAAGAAATTTGCAGGGTTCAACCGGAGTCAAGTTCAATGATGTAGCTGGAATTGATGAAGCTGTGGAGGAACTCCAAGAGGTACTTAGCCATCAGTTGAAACCTTGCCCACCCTGTCCCTCTTTGTGCTCAAAAGAAACAATGGGATCTTTCATAATTCTGTCTTATAAAGAGAGAATCACATTTTCACAAATATTAGATGAAGTTTGAACCATCATGTGGAACTTTCTAACCCTTTTAGCTCTTCTGTTTGCTTGAAATGTGAGTGCCAAGCTCTTTGTTATTATTTTCCTTCTATATAGATTAAGAAGCAAGGGAAGGGGGGAAAATGGGAATGATTGGAGATGGGACTCATAAGCCAGATATCTCGATACTAATAACAACTATATTTTTCTTAGAATTAATGAAAATCCAAAATTTTATTAGGACATATCAAAGAAAACAAGCTTGCAACAAACGAATCAAGAACAGAGGAGTCATGCAAAATGACAAAAAAATATACAAGTTACCAAAAAAAAGGACTTCAATTGTTGAAAAACTACATTCCTTCCTGTAGTCAAGAATTTCAATACGATTTTACTTTTGCGTCTGGTTGATAGGTGTCTTATCTGAATGTATTATTTAAACGATTTACATAGATATATTTGTTGTTGTTTGGAAGCTATAAGTTTAATCAAGTGGTGAATTTACTTCTTTTATTGTTAATCTGTTTAGCTGGTGAGATACTTGAAAAACCCTGAATTATTTGACGAGATAGGAATAAAGCCTCCTCATGGAGTTCTTCTGGAAGGACCTCCTGGCTGTGGTAAGGTTAGTTTCACTCTCTCTGGATCTTGAAATATTTGATTTGTTTAATATTCATTTACACATGTTTAACTCCAGCCACATGTTTCAGACGTTGGTGGCCAAGGCCATAGCTGGTGAAGCTGGTGTTCCATTTTACCAAATGGCTGGGTCCGAGTTTGTTGAAGTTCTAGTCGGTGTTGGTTCTGCTCGTATTAGAGATCTGTTTAAGAGAGCAAAGGTGATTACTTCAATTCTTGGCACCTGGGCACTTTTCTAGTGACTGTATGAAGTATCCTCTTAGTTATACAATTTTCACTATTACGCTCTTATCTTCAATAAGTTGAGTTTCATGCCATGAATTAAAGTAACTTTAACACTTCTCCAATGATATGTTTTCTCTTGGCTCATTTATTATCATTTTGGAAGCTCATTAACTAATAAGCAACTAGGTCCTTGTATAATGTTTTTGTTTTTAAGCTTAGACAGTTTGCTTTATTGGCTAATCTGTAATTTGTCTGGCTAGTGGAGAAAGTTGGGGTCTTCTCAGTGGCCTACAGAAATGAAAAAATGCCTTGAATTTGAACAATGCTCTATTCAGATTTCCTGTCATCAAATAACTATGCATGAAGCTTTGAATGTAGAGCTTCAGCTGTAGATTATTTCTGAAGTCACTTGTCTATGTTATCTATACGCAGGTAAACAAACCATCGGTTATCTTCATTGATGAAATTGATGCTTTGGCAACTAGGTATTGGCGACGTTGAACTTTTTTGGTTTTAGTTAGATAATTGATTACATTTAATACAGTACGCTGTATGACCTGTCATATTATGTGATGGTGGTAAGTGTTTGGGATGTTTGAAGATACCCTCCAAGATCAAGGGGGCTTGGGGTTCAAGCCCCCAAGTTGAAAACTTAATAACTTAGTGAAGTCTCTCTAAGAATTAGTGGGGTGGGTGTTCATGAGCATAATGCGAGGAGTGTGGCCCAACACCCCATTTTATTGGAGGATATTAGATGTCATTTATTCTGTTAATTTATTTTCAACTGTCTTCATTCTCTTTAAAATTGTTATGTCTCAGGCGTCAGGGAACTTTCAAAGAATCTACCGATCATCTCTACAATGCAGCCACCCAAGAGAGGGAAACCACATTGAACCAACTTCTCATAGAGCTTGATGGGTTTGATACTGGAAAAGGTGTTATATTTTTAGCTGCTACAAATAGAAGAGATCTGTTAGATCCTGCACTTCTCCGACCTGGTCGTTTCGATCGAAAGGTTCAATTTTTCAATTCATGAATGTTGCTTGTTTCTCTGTCTGTGAAACGAATACAGAAAGAAATCAAGTGCTTGTCTAATATTCTTGCAATGAACTGTTTTTAAGACATGAAATCATTTATTGAATACCTGCATTTCTTGTTAATAGAGAAATTATAGTATATTCAAATTAAAAGATTATTCATGATGATGAGCTTCTAATGCTTTTAAATATATTTTCCCCTGGCAAGCAAAGAAATTTTCCCTGCTAATGTTATATAATGCGTTGATACTTGTAAACATACATAAAAGGTATACAACACGCGTTTATGATTCTATATCTTATTTGTCTTTACTCCTGAATACCTTCTTTCCTGCATAGATAAAAATTCGTCCCCCGGGCGTGAAAGGGAGACTTGATATTTTGAAAATTCATGCAAGCAAAGTGAAGATGTCAGACTCTGTTGATCTAAGCATCTACTCACAGAACTTACCTGGTTCGTTCTCTTTGTACATTTTATATTGATCTGTAACTTGGTTTCTTGAGATGACATCAAATTATCAGGTTGGACGGGAGCAAAGTTGGCTCAACTTGTCCAGGAAGCTGCTCTTGTTGCTGTGAGGAAAGGGCATGAATCTATTGCTCAGTCGGACATGAACGATGCAGTTGACAGGCTCACTGTTGGACCAAGACGTGTCGGCATAGAGCTTGGCCATCAGGGACAATGCCGGAGAGCTACCACAGAAATGGGCGTTGCTATGATTTCACATTTGCTTAGGAGATATGAGAATGCAAAAGTTGAATCTTGTGATCGCATTTCAATCATCCCTCGTGGTCAGGTCCGTTCAGATGCTTCCTTATTTATTCACTGTGATCAATTTGACTTAAGTTTCACCGGTGCCAAACTGACATGCTAGACTTGATTCCAAACCGTCTTCGTTGTTTTATACTTTCGTACCCATTCCCCCGAAATGTTTGTACCTTTTGACATGCTCATGGTGGTTTCCACATTCATACGAATGGAAGAATTTATTACCAAAAGGCTGTAATTCTGAAAATTCATGTGGGTCAGTTGGGTTTTATTACCATACTTAGTTTGAGTGTGAGCTCTTGGAGCTTAGAAGAAGTGGAGTCTTTTAATAGCTGTTCTTTTGGGATCAAATGCCAACTGAAGTACTTTGCTATGAGCTCTTTGGCTTGTGGGTGGATATCTATCTTATCTCTTCTTTCTATTGGCTTAGCAGCCTTAGTTTTTAAATGAAATTGGATTCTCATTGAAGAAAATATGTTCCACAGACACTGTCACAAGTTGTGTTTCGTCGGCTTGATGATGAATCATACATGTTTGAACGACGACCGCAATTACTTCATCGTCTCCAGGTTCGCTAACATCAAAAAAGAGCATGCCACTTTAGATTATACCTTTGTGTGTCTTTTTTATCTTCTGGAACTTTTAAAACAAATGTTCATCGTTTTGTAGGTTTTACTTGGAGGTAGGGCTGCAGAGGAGGTTATTTACGGGCGGGACACGTCAAAGGCATCGGTTGGCTATCTTGCTGATGCTTCTTGGCTTGCTCGTAAAATTTTAACAATGTCAGTTAACGTTCCTTGATTTCGAAGTGATTTTATATGCACGTCATTCGCTAACATCGATGGTTGCTTCTCTTCTGTAGTTGGAATTTGGAGAATCCCATGGTGATACATGGGGAACCACCACCATGGAGGAAGAGTGTACAGTTTGTTGGTCCAAGGTTGGATTTCGAAGGCTCACTTTACGATGACTACGATCTAATCGAACCCCCACTGAATTTAAGTTTAGACGACAAAGTCGCTCGGAGAGCTGAAGAGCTAATACGTGACATGTATGATAGAACGTTGGCTATGCTCCAGAGGCACCATGCAGCATTGCTTAAAGCCGTAAAGGTAGATAATCCAACAGTGTGTGTCTGAAAACGATCGAGTTTTCGGTTTTGCGATTCGTTTCTGAACTTGAGGCTTTTCTTGGACATGGAATTTGAATTGCAGGTTCTTATCAACCAGGAGGAAATAGTTGGAGAAGAAATCGACTTCATTCTCGACAATTACCCTCCACAAACACCCATTAGCGTTCTTTTGCAAGAGGAAAACCCCGGAAGCCTTCCATTTGTAGGACGAGGACGAGATCAAGAACAAGAACAAGAACAAGAACGGGATTTTGAGTATGCTGCCATTCCTCAGTCGACTAGTGAAGCCTGAGAAAGACGTATGGCTCCATGACCTTATTAACAACCCCCTCCTGTTCTTGCAATAGCTGCTTGCTTTAAAGTCTCTTTTTTTTTTATTAAGCAAATGCTCGTTGGTGAAATTTGTAATTCTTATCTCAATATTATATATTCCATAGGTAAACTTTTCATATTTATATATATTTAAAATGCGCTTAAATTCGAAATTTCAATTTTTTAAGAAATTTATGAGTGATTAATTAATTTTTTAAAATTTTAAATTACATTTATTTATATAATAATGGATCAATAAAATGTATTTTTCATTACGGCTAAAGTTGAACTTTAAAAAAAGTAAACAAGACTTTTCAAAAAAAAAAAAAATCAATTTTTTTAAAAATAAGCATAATTTTCAAAAAGAAAAAATAGATGTGAGTTATCTCCAAAGAATTAAACAAATACCATATAAAAATTAATGAAATTAATCAAATACATTTTTTAATAAAATGAGTTGAGGAATTACGAAAATACCCCCTCGATAAACAGACTGACTGACAGACAAGTTTCACACGTTGGAAATTTTCCCCCTTTGGGTCTGTTACGATACCATTCACGGGTCACTAACCCAAAACCTCCACCTCCTCCTCCTCCTTCCGCCTCTCCGATTCCACAGAATTCCGATTCCGTCACCGGAGATCATTTCTTGAAACTCATCTCCGGCGTTGGCCTACACATTTCATGTACCAAACTCCATGGTTGACCATCTATTGCACAGTTGAGCTTCTCACGGCGACGGCGCGTTTACACACCTTCCGCTGAAACGCGACGCGACGCGACAAATTTCTTAGGGTTTCATGTTCTGTGAGGCTGAACGTCATATAGAGGCTTTCATGTCGTTTGAATGGAGATTGCCTCTGCTGCCACCATTGCCTTGTTGTCCCAACCTTTTCCTATAGCTGCGATTGTTACTTTTCTTTGTTTTCTTCTCGCTCTTTTCGCCGCCGTTCGATTGGTTTCTGTTCCTTACATTAGAAGGACGAAAACGGTACAATTGGAGGGCGTGGGTACGAGGAATTTTAATTGTACCTGTTCGCTTAACGGTGGTGTCGCTATTGGGGGTTTGAACCCCAGGGCTGAGATTACTTCTTCGACTAGTACGAGTATGCCTTATTTGAACGGCCGTGCAGTGGAAGTGCTGGAGAAGGCGCCGGTTGTTGTGACGGAGCGGCAGACGGGCGCTTCGATGATGGAGCAGTTGGTCCCGGAGATTACTACGCACGCTCTTAGTTACTTGGATTATCCCAGCCTGTGTCGTTTGTCCATGACTAATTCCTTGATGCGGAAAGCCGCGAATGATGATAGTGCCTGGAAGGCGCTTTATCACAAGGTACGAGTTCGGTTTAATCTTCTTTTGTACGGTTTTTGTCTGAACTGATGGAGTTATGGTAATTTATTTTTCTTCTGTAAGATGAGTGCCGGGGAAGAAACACGAATGGAATATGGTGTTATTTGTTTCAAACTTTTGCTACCATAGTCATCAGCATCTTTTTGTAATTCTGGAGGGGAACGAAGTGACTTTATTACCTCTTTATCTTTCAACTAATGAAATCGTTTCAATTGATGGCTTGTGGCCGAAGTTCTGGAATTGGCAAGACCCATCTCTGTGCTCCCCTCCACTTTTGTGTGTTGTTCTAGATGCTTAAGTCTATTTAGGATTCGCTGGGGCTAAGACAACATTTCCCATGAAATCTTTTAGGACTTCACACTGGAACAGGATACTGTAACTCCAATTAACGGGTGGAAGGCATATTATGCTGCAACAAGAACAATTATGAATATCAATGCCCAATTCTATAACATCATCAGAGACAGGTCTCTTCAAGCGATGAGTCATTTTTGGTTAAATGCAGATTATGTGAAGTGTATTCATGCCTCAGGAGAATTCTTTTCCGGGTATTTACCTTATTGTCTTGTTTTTTTTACCATGATATCTGACTGCTGCTTGATATGGCCAACTAAATTATCAAACACGTTACATTTCCTGCATTTGCATATTTTAGACACTTTTTGGTCTCCTCATCTGATATTTACATTTTCTAAGCCTTTTTACTGAGAAGAAGGTGATATATAAGGGATTTTTAGAAGTGACATGAGGCTTATGATTGCTGTCATATGGGTGCTGTGGATTATCTGAATTTCTTGATTTTTAAGTTTTTTTTATATAAGAACGTTTGAGAATAGTAACTTATGTACTATGTTGAGACCGGCGATACAGAAGACCTTGTGTCTCTACTCTCTACTATCACTTGATAGAGCAATTTATGAGATTTCGGATAAAAGGGTCTTCCTCGTATTTTTGCACAAATTTCTCATTTACTTTGGAAAGGCCACCTTTATATGCTGGAACATGGGCAGCATGTGCTTAGGTTGCCACAAGGCCCTCAACTAGTTGTGGTGGACCAATGCTGCATTGTGGAGACTTTGTTCTTTGAATCCGGCCGTATCCAAAGCGCTTCTCTAAGGGGAAAGATTTTTGGTCATGTGCATGGGTAACTACATTATATGATTAGTGAGATACTGAAGAATGTTGCTTGTAATTCGCTCGGGTCATATCAAGTTTAGTAGGAATTTGTATTAATATTATAACTTCAATTTAGAATAGATGATATATGACGATAAATTAACTTGCCTAAGTATGTGGAGCTTTATCGTTCTGCCTCTGCGGTTCTTTTTATTTGGGGGTGGGTGGATGGGTGCTGGAACGATCAACAAAAACACTTATTACCTTTAGATTGAACCATGTTGAAGGAATTGAATATTGAACTTGTCAAGTTGCTATATCAACAAAAATACTTGATTGTGAAAGACTGTTTATATATGTTAATCCAGTACTTACAATGATTGGGTTTTCTTTGTCAAACAGGTATAATGCCGTAATTCAAAGTTGGCAGGTTGCATTCAATTGGGAACAAGGGATTAATTTTCAGGTCCGTGATGTACGGGCACGTGTGCTTACAGACATGGCTTGGGTTAGCATGAAAACCTACGTTGACATGGATACAGGGCCATTCAATGTGACTAACATCTATGAGTTCCATAATGGTCGATGGTACATGGTGCATCATCACAG
Source organism: Cucurbita pepo subsp. pepo (assembly GCF_002806865.2). Classification (NCBI taxonomy): domain Eukaryota; kingdom Viridiplantae; phylum Streptophyta; class Magnoliopsida; order Cucurbitales; family Cucurbitaceae; genus Cucurbita; species Cucurbita pepo. Next base: position 2,848,983 of record NC_036651.1, on the reverse strand, counting down.
CTCCGTGATGCTCATTGTTGGGGAGATGGAACAACAAATGGTTCATGGGTAACTGAGAGAAGATAGAAGAGAAGTAATGGAAAAAGTATACAATACTAGGAGGTACAAAGATAGGGCGGTGTCTGGTAGCAGAAGCAAGGTTTAAAAGAAAGATTTCTTGTCGATTACTCTTAAACAACACCATTTTTAACTTTTCCAACCTCAGTTTTGCTTGATCTGTGTTCATTACTCCCGTTTTNAATTTTTTTTTTTTTTTTTTTTTTTTTCTTTTTTGGTCCCTAATTTTTTTGTTGGTTCAGAGCTTTCAAGAGTTCAATCACTTCAGAAGTATTTTTCCGCAGCTTGATTCATGCCCAATGCTCAAATGGCTGTGCATGCGTTTCCGGCAATGGAAGGAGTCATAACAAAACTCACCAATGTCTGTACTTGAATTTCTTAAGGCTTGTTATTGAGATGATCAATTGACTCCTTCACCTTGACAGGTACATCACTTTGTTCAGTAACTCTTTGTAAAGGAAGGATAAGGAATAGGAACTTTGGAACAATTTTAATGCAAATGTGTTTAAACTTTCTTTGTTCTGCAATCTCAGTGAAGTAAGGTTGAGCATCTGCTCTTCATGATGATATAGTTTTGTAGTGAATAAGATATTAATTATCATCTTAAATATCGACAGTTTTGTATTCTATTTGAAGCCCATTCTATGGGCTTCGTTGTGTTGCCCTATCTTCCCGTGTCCACCGCTCACACACACATGGGAACTGCGCTTCTCTCAGTTCCTGCACCCAAGCGAGCCCCATTCTTCCACTCCTCATCGTATGCTACCACTCCCACACCCCCTCATCTATCCATGACTTCACTTTGATTTTCATCCTGGCTCCCTCTGGTCGTAATAAATCCTTTTGGTGTAATTAGCTGAGGGACAAGCCGGCACAGGAGAAGATGTGGCTCAGCATTGATAATCACTGGCACCCCATTCAGAGTTGAATGTTCTCCATTTCTTTAGTTCTTTCGCTCGTACCTATTGAAGGCCGTGTGTTTCAGTGTGTAAAGGGAATTGAAAGGTTCATTTTAAACCACATCTGGGGTTTTTTTTCAAACCATCAATCTGGACGTTTGTTTTGAAGTAATTTTCACTTAAATGTTATCATCTGAGTTCTGCTTGGCTGAAGTTATTATAATGTTGGTGCCGAGGGAATAGGTTAGAAAGAGATTGTTTTCTGTTCCATTGCTTATAAACAGAGGGTGTAAGGCAAGGCCTGTGGACGGGAAGAAATTGAGAGGGGAGTATACAACAGTCCCTGGTTTTGGTTGGTGGCCTATAATGGCATACATACATGCGTTGTCCTGGATTTGTAGCGGCGTGGACAAAGCATGGACGAGATTACATCCGAAGGAGGGAGGATTGAAGCCTCTGCCACGGCTCGTTGAGGTATGTGAGATCTCATATCGATTGGGGAGGAGAACAAAACATTCTTCATAAGGGTGTGAAAACTTCTCCCTAGGGAAAACTTGAATAGAAAAGCCAAGAAACTTGAAAGGGAAAGGAGGACAATATTTGAGGAAAAACCTGAAAGGGAATGCCTTAAGAGGACAATATATCTGCTAGCAGTGAGGTTGAAGCCAAAACTCCCTTTTTTTCAAGGTAAATTCTTTATGTTCGTGTACCGCCTTTGGAATTTATAAAATTGCAATCTAACAATTTCTTTTATAAATCGGTCTCTAATTTATCATTTTGCTTCATTTTGATCCAAATGTTCTTACCAGCCTCATAGGTTAGAATTAGCCATTAAAGGGTTCATATTCAACTTATATCATGTGTGAATTTGAGCTTAATTTAGCATAAAACATATATCAATGACCAAAGTATTAGAGCTTCAAATACACGTTTTTATATGTTGTCAAATTTAAAAAAAATTAGAGTTAAAAGAGTCATTTTTCCCCTTCAAACTTTCTTTGTTTAGTTAGGGTTGATTTTGTGTTTCTACTCTAAAATTTGTAATTATTTAAACTTTACAATTAAAAATCTCACCTAATTACGTCTTAATTTTGATTATTAAGTTAACTTATTTTTTCAATTAACAATTATATATATATATATATATATATATATATATGCGTGTGTGTGTGTATGTATATATGTGTATGTATGTATATATTAATTTACATCGTTGAGAAATTTCCAATATTTTAAAAGCCAAATCGGACATGTCAGCTTTTTATATATATATATATATATATTTCCTGAACCGGAGTGTCAATTAGAAAGATTTAGCTGAGAACAGCAACTTTACCTAAAATTTCTTCGGCTTTCGACTTTTCTGCTCAATTCAGTCTCTCGACCAGAAATCTACGGAGAAGTAATCGAAGAATTCGGATATGGATTCCGAAATCCAACGTAGAATCGAGGAAGCCGTCCGCAGAATTCTCGAATCCTCCGACATGGACGAAATGACCGAGTCCAAAATTCGAGCCCTCGCCTCTAAGGACCTCGACCTCGACCTCTCCAAATCCCCTTACAAGGCTCTGGTTCGCAAGGTTGTGGAATCCTTCCTCCAGGAACGGTCTGAAGATCAGCCGCAAGAGGAGGCCGAGGATGCCTCTGCTGCTAAGGAAAAGGAGTACGACGACGATGGCGATCTCATTGTTTGTTGGGTTTGTTTTCTGTTTTTCTGCCTCTTCTCCTTGCTAGTAGCTTGCGGTTGCAATTCTTAGTGGAGATTTGACTTTTTTTTTTGAAGTTCTGATTGTATATTTGTGGTAAAACTTTAAAATATGGTGTTATTTGGCTCAGTTATCCAGCAAGAGGAAGGTGACGATTCAGGATTTTAGAGGGAAGACTCTGGTTTCGATCAGGGAGTTCTATAGAAAGGATGGGAAAGACCTCCCTACAGCAAAAGGTAATTCTCCAAATGCTCTACTTGCTTGCGTTTGTGAAATTTTGTATGTTAATATACTACTTACAGAGTACAAATTAGGCGAAACTCCTGTTATATGTGTGCTTCTTGTTTGATTTTGGGAAGATAGTGAACATTTTACTACTCCACAACCACAATGATGCATTGAAAACTTTGACTGAGTGAAGCAATTGAAAGTGGGAGAAATCTTACCAAATTGACTGTTTCTTAGAACATGTTGGTGAATTATAAGTAAAAACGAAACAATTATTGGCTTGACATGGGAAGTGGGAAGATGATTTTCGTTGAAATATAAGGCAGTGCACTTTGTCGAAGTTAAATGTGCAACCAGGGCCACACATTTGATTTGTGATGTCTCTGATACAAGGTAATGTGTGAAACTTGTATGAGTCTAATATGAATAAAGTGAGGAACAGGGATGATGTTTATAAAACCACTGCATGTTGATCTCTTTGTTCGTGAACTTGGATCTATGATTAAACTTTAGGTTAAATTACAAATTTAGATGTGTCGATTCGGTCTCTAAATTTTCAACTTTGTATCTAATTGATTCTTAAACTTTCAATTTTTTATCTAATAGATGCATGAACTTTCAATTTTGTGTTTAATAGTTTCTTTAACAAATTCATTGATCTATAGGTATAAATAAGTTCATATTTTGTGGTTAATAGTTTCTTTAACAAATTCATTGATCTATAGGTATAAATTTAAATCTGATTTCTAATGAAAACCTAAACTTTCAATTTTGGGTTTAATAGATCCATGAATTTTAACAAATATGAAAGTTCATATCCAATAGAAGTTAGTCCGGTAGCCAACCTAGCAACAATAATAGAAGCGGACGAAATGAGTGGATTCATGATAAGCTCCTCACACCGAATGAAAGAAATGGTTAATGATACTGTCGATTTATCTAATTTAAAATTCTAAAATGAAGATTTATCTAAGTAAAAACTCCAAAATGAAGTAATAATATTATTGAATCCTCTGAACTAGTTCAATATTCCTTTTTGAGTTCCTATCCATCCTCGTCTTCTTTCTATTTCTTTATTTTTTCCTTAAGTATCCTTTGAATTCTCTGTTCTTTTTTCTGGATTTAATCTCTCTATTCATTCAATATTCAATTCAAAACTACATGACAGATGAAACAATGGAATAGATTTGTGATGTTGAAAGTTTAGAGATCAAATATACACCAACTTCAAAATTCAATGACTAATTTGTAATTTAAGCTCAAACTTATATATAACTTTTTTCTTTTGTTTTGGAAATTTAAATGGCTTGTTTTTTTAGATTAATAACACTGGTCTTATTTTTGCCTCAGGAATAAGCTTGACTGAGGAACAGTGGTCCGTCTTTAAGAACAATGTACCTGCCATAGAAAAAGCTATCAAGAACATGCAATCACAAATAATGTGAAGTAAGTTATCGCCTGATAGTTGATGGTTTGAAGCCTTGATGCTGAGTATCTATGGAAGCCAGATTTATCACCGTGAAAAGAGGAAGGAATTGTACTTTTGGGAATTGCTGCAGTTTCTTGGTTGCACAATATTTTGGTATTTTGGTACTTCTGTTTTGAGCCTAGACCGCCAACACTTATTAAAACTTCCAAGGTACCTACCTGTACATTCATGGCATCAAGATGGACAACTGTGGTACACATTCTCCATCACCGGAACTCATAATGATGAATGATCTCTTATCTTTTTGTTTTATGCTAAAAAATGCATGACACTAATATAAATGTGTGCCATCCCAGCCATGCCATGAAGGGTTAAATGTCTGACATTTGACATCGAACTAATTATAATTTAGGAGACTGAGTTAGGCTGTGACTATCTATCTATATATATATATATATATGGCAGACATTGATTAGTCTTCAGAAGCTCTTTGTGAATTGTGCAGGTTTGTTTTTAGGAATTATTATCATGCTCGAATTCATGCAGCTTGCTGCATTCTGCAAAGATACCTCTAATTAGGTGTGGTGATTCATTTTATGTTGTTTTGTATCTGTTTTCAGCATTGATTTTCTAACTTTCTAGGTTAAATTATAAGTTGAGTTTATAAAGGGTGTATATACCGTGTAAAAGTCCAAGCCCACAAGTAGATATTGTCCTCCTTTGGATTTTCCTTTCTGATTTTCCTTCAAAGTTTTTAAAATGCCTCTACTCGGAAGAGGTTTATAAAGAATATTTTGTTCTCTCTCCAACTGATGTGAGATCTCACAATCCATCCCCCTCTGGAGTCCAGTATTCTCGGTACTCGTTACCTTCAATCGATGTGGGATCTCCAATCCACCCCCTTCGAGATCTAGCGTCCTTACTGGCATACCACCTCGTGTCCCCACCCCTTCGAGACTCAACCTCCTTGCTAGCACATCGCTCTGTATCTGGCTCTGATACCATTTGTAATAGCTCAAGCCCACCACTAGTAAATGTTGTCTTTTTCCTTGGGTTTTCCCTTTTGAGTTTTCTTTTATCTTCAAAAAGCGTAGGCCAGAAAGAGATTTTTGCACCCTTATAAAGAATGTTTCGTTTTCCTGGAATCTCACATATAGCTTTTAAACTTAAGTATCTTATAAGTATATGAAATTTCAAATTTGTGTTTGCCAGGTCATTCAACTTTAAAAATTCTCTATTAAATACTTAAATTTAATATCTTGTGTTCAATAGTTCTCTGAATTTTTTATTTTGCGTAAAACAAAATTTTGATCTATTTAACATTTTATACAAATTCACATACCAAATTTAAAATTAAACCGGGTTTTATGGTTGGAACGAGTTGGAACCACTTTAAAAAAACGTTTGAACGGCAAACTAACTGGTTTAAATGTGTACTTAAAGAACCATATTTTTATCCTAACTTTTTACCCCCAAAAGGTACGTTAGGCTTTGTTTATATGGTGCGTGGTGACTCCCAAAATTATCAGCTTTATCGACTTTGCTTTAAAAATGTAATTGGGTTTTTTTTAGGGATGCTCACATTCCTTCTTTTTCTTTTATTTATGATCATAAAAGTTCGATTTTTTGGGTTACGCCATCTTTCACATACGACGTCAAGGTAAAAATATGATTCTCTTTTACTGAAAATGTCCAAAATTTTTGAATATTTTATTAAAATTAGATCTAAACAATAATAGACGGTGTGGAAATTAATTGTCATTCCTAGTGGACAAATGTAGAATCAAAAACAAAATTCATGAACCTAAGTAAATACGTGAATTTGAGTTGTCACACGTGGCATATGAAATCATATATCAGTTAGAGAGTGGAACCATGTGTGGAAACCTTTCCTTGGCATAAGCGTTTTAAAATTGTAAGCTGACGACAATACGTAACAAGTCAAATTGAACAATATTTGCTAGCGGTGAGCTTAGGTTATTAGAGTTCCGTATATTGATCAAAGTGAACAATATCTGTTAGGGGTGGGCTTGAGCTATTACAGTTGGTATCAGAACTAGAAATCGGGCGGTGTGCCAGCGAGGACGTTAAGCCCCAAGAAAGTGGATTATGGAACCCAAGATCGATTAGAGATAACAAAACATTTCTTTTAAAATTACGAAAATGACACCGATATATAATGGGCCAAAGCAGGTAGGTTACATATCACGTTAAAATTAATATAAGTTAGGGAGAAATTTGAATTCATTGAACCTATGAAAAAAAGTTTAATTGTTACGACAAACACAGAGTTAATTTAATATATTATGTGTTGGGAGAAGGAATCAATCAAACGTGAGATTCAACACAAATTGTCTCATAAAAAACTTATCTTTTTTATTAAATTAATTATTACTTATCAATATAACTTCCTTCATTTATGTTGTTTTCCCTCAAAATAAGGCTGTGTTTTTGTCCTTCTCCAAACCTTATCTTCTCCCTCCAACGGTCCAAACTCACATGTCTCTCTCTACATTTTGAAAAAAAAAACACACTCTAAATTGTCGGTTTCCTAATTCACTAGCTCTTCGTTTTCTTTCTTCTTAGATTTTGACATTAACCGATTGTTAATCCATCATTAACGTGTCATTTTGAATAAACAAGCTAAGAATTCAATGACTGAACAGTTAAGACATGTGACGTAGTAATTAATGTATAAAATTTATAATGTTGCGTAGAAAATGCCACAAATGTGTCTCTTTGCTTAATTTCTGTTTGTGGGTGTATGAATGTGATCGGTTTTGTTTCTGCATTTGGATTACAACAATTGGGTATCAGAGCTCTTTGGTGGTGCCATTTGGACATAAAAAGTAGTATCATAGTATTTTGGTTGTGACATTCAGCTACAACAATTGGGTATCAAAACATTTTGGTTGTGGCATTCCGCCACAACAAGTGGTATCAGAACCTTGAAAATTGTGGTATTACGGCACACAACATAGAACACATTTACGATGTTTCTTAGAACTAAGTGAGTGTTAATATTTCAAATATATTAATAAATTCTACTTTTATCATTTTTAACATTGATTATAATAATTGAAATGAGAATTCCACTGGCATTAAACGGTCCTATGAATTAAATTTTCAAAAAAAGAATCTAAATTTAAAAAAAAAATAAAATTCGAATTTTTACTATAAATAAGACCACTCGAGAGCTCCGCCATTAATGACCTACAAGAAAAGGCGTCGCAAATCGCAATGGGGAACTGTTCTCTGAAAGGAGTGGCCGCCGATTGCGAAAAGCCCATCAGAATCTTAACCGATTCCGGCAACATAATCAACTTCCATGGCCCTAAACAAGTCGATCAAATCCTCAAGAACTATCCTCCCGGCGTCTATGGCGTTTTCCGGCGCCCCAATCTCTCTTCGCCGTTACCCATTTCGGAGCCTCTCGACGCCGGAAAATCCTACTTTCTCCTCCCGCTTTCCCGAGCCGCAGAGAAAGAGAGGTCCGATGCGGCGGAGGATCTGAGAACTGGGTCGGGGCTGGAAGTGCTTCCGACAGGTGGCGACGGCATTTGGAGGGTCAAATTGGTGATCGATACGAAGCAGTTGGGGGAAATTTTGGCAGAGGAAGGGAACACAGAAGCGTTGATTGAGAGGATGAGAGCGGCGGCGGCGACGGCAGCGGTGCAGAGTCCACGGCGGGAGAAGATCGGAGGGTGGAAGCCGACGTGGGGGAATTGGTCGAAGTTTCTTCCAATTGATGTTGGAAACCACAATAAAGCACAAATCAAGGATTTTCATTCTGGAAATGGGTGTTTATATGCCACATAAACTCCCCCAAATAAATACTCAAATGTAAATTTTGATGTTTTTATGGAAAAATGCATCTATGTTTATATTTATTTCGTTTCTTAAACGGTTTAAGATATGATTACGAGTACATTAGTACTAAGATCAACAAATCGATGAACGAAATAGAGTGATTCGAACTCTGATAACGTGAATTAAACATTCATCTCTTATAATGGAACCATGCAATATCCATAACTCAAACCATATAATACATATTTATTGTTACATTACACTTCAAACCTTTTCCATCTTCAGTTTACTCTATCAGACAGCACCACACAAACACCAAACACACTTATAGCTTAAACTCACATGATCATGATGATCCTTTCGATCATCGTTGTCGTTGTTGGCAATTCTATCGATTAATTCGCATACGAGTAGTACGTGTCCCTGCCTGACTAGTGTACGAGCATGTTATGCTGTTCAACAGGATTGTTCTTCAAATATATCCAGAAGAGAGAGTGCCTGCAAGTTTTTCAGAGCCAATATTAGAGTTGTTGAGGTCTTTGGTTAGCTAGCTACAGAATTCATGGTTTTGTTTGCTCTGCAATTACCTCTGGGATGTTGAGTTCGAGACGAAACTTGGGACCGTCGTAATGGTGAAGAATCGGTCTGAAAGAGTCCTCTTCCAGTGGCTCACATATCTTCCTAGTCACAGTTCTGACCTGTTCCAAACAGTTGAGTTTCATCTTAGATCTATGGAAGTGCAAGATTGAAGGAATAGGTTCTATCCAAACATTACCTGCGCCGGGAAACGAGATTCGCCCGGAGTTTTCTTGTCTTCCCAGGCAGTTGGATCAATGTTTGTCCCTCCAAAGCTTGCAGCCTGAAAACACGGATCACAGTTTTAAAAGAAGTAAACCAAACACGTATCATTGTCATGCCCTTAACTTAGTCATGTCAATAGAATCCTCAAATGACGAACAAAAAAAGTTGTGAGTCTCAAAGGTGTAGTCAAGAGTGACTAAAGTATCGAACAAAGGGTGTGTACTTTGTTCGAAGGCTCTAGAGAAGGAGTTGAGCCTCGATTAAGGAGAGATTGTTGGATGGCTCTATAGGTCTCAGGAGAAGCTCTAAGGTATTACTTTGTTCAAAGGGAGCGATTGTTGGGAGAGGAGTCCCACGTTGGCTAATTAAGGGGATGATCGTGGGTTTACAAGTAAGGAATACATCTCCATTGATACGAGGCCTTTTAGGAAAACCAAAAGGCAAAGCCACGGGAGGTTAGGCGGAAGGAGGAGACATAGACATACCTCAAAGATTCCATGGAGTTGGTGGGTAGAATAGTTGTAGAGGAAAATAGGCAGCCCAGGAGTTATGGCCCTGACAGAATCCCTGTATCTTGGAGGCAACCCTACAACGTTGATCAAACAACAAAATGTTAGAACATCCTACACAACAAAACACAGATACATAAAACTAAGCAAAAACCAAGTGGGATCATTAAACTTACCAAAAAGCTGCCTCTTCAGATTTTCTTGCATTGTATCATTGTTGCACACAAAGATATATCCACCAATTGTTTCATTTCTGGGCAAAGACTCAGATGGGGGAAGGGTTTTGAACCTCTTGTCCAAACCATTCTTATTACTTTCCTTATTATCATTGCTATTTTCACCATTAATCTTCTTGTTACTGTTCTTCTTCCCATTCTTTCCTCCATTTTCTTCTTCAACCTTCCCACTGTTCTTGTAGTTCTTCACATTTACAAAACCATTACTGTTAAAATTCCCAATTTGTGAGTAAATCCCTTGGTTAAACCCTCCATTAATACCCTTTTGGGTTCCTCCAATCACTGGATCAACCCCCATATTTGCAGAATTAAGCTTCCACCCATCGTTGAAGCCATTAAAATCAGACCCCTGTGGCTTCAAACTATTCCACCCATGATCAAACACATTGAGTGCATTCTTTTCATACCCAGTTGATCTAAGTTTGCTACTGTTACTCCAATTATTAAGATCAGAAGCAACACTCGGCTTAAAACTATTCCATCCATCATTGAACCGATTGACATCAGAATCACACAGTTTGGGCTTAAAATTATTCACTAAATTTACCTCTCCGCCATTTCGCACATCGAAATTCCTCCTCTCTTCGTGCCTCTTGGAGACATACGAATTGCTCCAGATAGAATCGTTGAGCGACAGGTTCGTAAGATTCCCAGATTGCAGTCGAAGCTGGTCGCTGAATTGCCTAAGCGATTGCGGGTTACTCTCCATTTCTGAACAAACCCACCTCCGAACTTAGCCCCTAACTCAGAGAAATCAAAACCCCAGAGAGTAATACCAAACAAAAGAGATGGGTATTAGGTAAAGGAAGAGGAGATTGCGTGTTGAAGATGAAAAAGGGCGAATTCAAAGGAAGAAAAAGGCATCAAAATTCAAAAGAAACAAACAAATAGGATAAGAAATCATTAAAGAACGAAGAAGGTTGGAGTGATTAAGCAGATGAGAAAGTGATTATCCCAAACAACGCGTAGTCAAATGGAAGGGAGTGGCCGTGTGAGGAAATTGATGAATTCTAGAAAGGGCCGAGACTTTTTGGGTTCGGTGGGAGCAAGGTCGGCCATAGCCACGTGACTCCCATTTTCTGTGTTAGCTTTGACGTGGTCCGTCCGTGACTAGTTAGTTGAGCCTTCACCCGTGACCCTGGTCCCTATCTAAGCACCAGTGAACACTACCCCACCTGCTAACATGAGTCATTTACGAGATCAACACTATTCCACCGGCTAATATGAGTCATTTATGAGATCACATTGTTGGATGATAAAAGTCTCACTGGAGAATGATCATGAGTTTATAAACAAAGAATACTCTCTCTATTGGTGTGAGGCATTTTGGGAAGCCCAAAGTAAAGCCGAGAGCTTATACTCAAAGTGGACAATATCATACAATTGTAGAATATCATATCATCGTGGAGAGTCGTGTTCGTCTAACAAGTTATCAGAGTCATGCCCTAAACTTAGTTGTGCCAAGAGATTGGTAAATTTCAAATGTCGAACAAAAGACTCCAAAAAAAAAAGGAGTCAAGCCTCCTCGAAGGCAGTAAAAAATGACTAAGACTTCAAAGGAGTCGAGTCTCGATTAAGGGGAGGCGTACTTTGTTCTATGGGAGGTGTTGGATGATTAAAGTCTCACATAGGAAATGATCATGGGTTTATAAACAAAAATACTCAGTTAATTGGTGTGAGGCATTTTGGGAAGCTCAAAGCAAAGTCATGACCACTTATGCTCAAAGTGGAGAGTGGTGTTCGTCTAACTCACATTACCCATATAAAATTGTTTCAAATAAGACGCATAAATTTAAAATTTTTATAATTAAGCCGCATTTATTAATTAATAATATACATACCCTAATCTTCTGGTATGTAAATATTTGTTTAAATAGAAAATCAGTTCGTCATAAGCCCAATAAAAACGGAATTAAGATCCATTAAGCCCAATACTTTGATGAGTTAGGATCCATTAAAGCCCAATGGGCCCTAACCGTCTCATTCCTGATTACTACTAAGATGGTTAATTAATTAATTAATTAATTAAAAAGAAGAAAAACAAGAATGAAAGAGTACTAAGTGGGAAAATAAATAAATATATAATGGAGACAAAAAGTTGTCCCCTAAGCTTCTATACGTCCCCTTCTCTTTCTAAGATATAATATTATAGAAATTAATGAGATTAATTAAATTAATGTTAACTTTAACACCGACATTAATTAAAAAAATAAGAAGGGCAAGAAAAGTAAAAGAAAAGCTAGTTGGGTTGGTGGTGGTTACTGTAGTGGCTGCAGGTGAATGTATGAGCTACCACATGGGTACCCATGCATCATCTCGACGCGCTTATCTCGTTCCTCAATTTACTTATATACCCTTACCTTCTTTTTTCTTTTTTTCTTTTTTTTCTTTTTTTTTTTAATTTTTGAGTTTAAGCTCGAATTATTATTGATTAGATTTTTTAAAAATACTTTAATCCCATTAAAAAAAAAAAAAAAGGCATAGAATCCCAACAGCATGAGGGCCTAGTTGGGGAGAGTTTGGAGGGAAGAGGAAGATGTAGCCATGACTTAGATTATTTGTAAACAAAAAGATTATTCTGAGAATATTCCCTGTCAAGATTCTCAACAAATTATTGCAATTCTTTATTAATATATTTATTCTCTATTTAACAATCTTGTAGAAAAAATTATCATGATTATTTTCCCTTTTTTTAATTTCATAACTTAATTTCTTTTTTTAATTTTATTATTATATCCATCAATATCATGGAGTGTGAAATGTCAACCATCCTTGATATACATGGAATAATATTTTTTATGACTCAAAATATTCATGAAATTACATCACATCAGAATAAAAATTATTTATTTAAAGATTAAATTTATATTTGATAGGTCGATTCATTTTTAAAGAAATTAATTTTTGAGATGTATTAATACAAAATTTAAACTTTAAAAATCTATTAGTTTAAGGACCAATTAATTTTTTAATATTTACGAATTAAATGGATGCAAAATTAACGAGATCAACTTAATATACACAAACATTTTATTACATGATCGTCCTACCATTCTTACGCATTAATCAAAAAATTTATTTAAAAATAATAATAAAATACTTACTTTATAAATTTTTTCTCAAGGAAAGAATATCTCGAAAACTTGTTAATGTGAACTGGCTTGTTATATATATATATTATTGAATTAGAAAAGAAATAACTCGAAAATAACTCAAGAAGTTCNTGAATGTATGAGCTACCACATGGGTACCCATGCATCATCTCGACGCGCTTATCTCGTTCCTCAATTTACTTATATACCCTTACCTTCTTTTTTCTTTTTTTCTTTTTTTTCTTTTTTTTTTTAATTTTTGAGTTTAAGCTCGAATTATTATTGATTAGATTTTTTAAAAATACTTTAATCCCATTAAAAAAAAAAAAAAAGGCATAGAATCCCAACAGCATGAGGGCCTAGTTGGGGAGAGTTTGGAGGGAAGAGGAAGATGTAGCCATGACTTAGATTATTTGTAAACAAAAAGATTATTCTGAGAATATTCCCTGTCAAGATTCTCAACAAATTATTGCAATTCTTTATTAATATATTTATTCTCTATTTAACAATCTTGTAGAAAAAATTATCATGATTATTTTCCCTTTTTTTAATTTCATAACTTAATTTCTTTTTTTAATTTTATTATTATATCCATCAATATCATGGAGTGTGAAATGTCAACCATCCTTGATATACATGGAATAATATTTTTTATGACTCAAAATATTCATGAAATTACATCACATCAGAATAAAAATTATTTATTTAAAGATTAAATTTATATTTGATAGGTCGATTCATTTTTAAAGAAATTAATTTTTGAGATGTATTAATACAAAATTTAAACTTTAAAAATCTATTAGTTTAAGGACCAATTAATTTTTTAATATTTACGAATTAAATGGATGCAAAATTAACGAGATCAACTTAATATACACAAACATTTTATTACATGATCGTCCTACCATTCTTACGCATTAATCAAAAAATTTATTTAAAAATAATAATAAAATACTTACTTTATAAATTTTTTCTCAAGGAAAGAATATCTCGAAAACTTGTTAATGTGAACTGGCTTGTTATATATATATATTATTGAATTAGAAAAGAAATAACTCGAAAATAACTCAAGAAGTTCCCTCATTTTTTTCAATTGGTTTAATTCTTACACAAATTTTCTTGNTCCCTCATTTTTTTCAATTGGTTTAATTCTTACACAAATTTTCTTGTCAACGGAATTAAAATTTAAAATAAGTTAAAAATATAAAATCCACAAAATTCTTCTCGAAATCAAAATCTGACCTCAAAACTTAATAAAATAATGAATTCTTAAATATATAAAAAGAATATCACCTTCAAACACGAGAAACACTTTAAATGACCACAACAAATAAATTAATTTCAAATGTAAAAAAATATCGACAAAATCTTTATCACTACAAATTTTTTAATATACATGTCTTCTTTCTCTTCCCTCACCAATGGTTCTCAAAATTACAATACAAATTTTCTTTGTATCTCTCTTTACTATTATTAACGTGCAACCTTATTAAAACATTGAAGTCCTAAGGTTCTCGGGTAGTTCAATATGAAACAGTGGGTCCTAAAGTAGCAAGTGAAAACAGAAGCAAAAATGAAGAAGTATTAGGTCATCGAAAGAACACGTTAGAAATTAAATCCAATAAGCCGTTAAGGATTGTGAGGTAGTAGGTATGGTATTGACCTAACTTTGAGCATTAGAATTCGTCACACCATAAATTAGGGTTTTCTCGCCAATCTTTATCCTTTTAGATTGACTAATAACATAAAATTAAATAGGCAATAAAAAGTTTGACTAATTACAAATTTTTCCAATTTAAGGTTGACCAATCTTGTGATTCCTAAATGATTTTGGTTTTGCTTTTCTTTAATTTCTTGTCTTTTCTATATTGTTTTTTTTTTTCTTCTTTANTCTATATTGTTTTTTTTTTTTTCTTAATTACATGTTTGCCATCCTCAAATCTTTTTCCAAATTCTTGCTTTGTGAGGGTTGCTAATTTGGATACACATGTATGGCAAATATTTTCCTTACCTTTTGTCTTTTTAATTAATAATTTATTTATCCAATAACAATAAATTTAAATTAAATAAAAAATTATATTTATATAGTACAACGGAGCATAATTTTTATTAATAATATAAAAAAAAATCCTCCACTTCATTAAATTGGATTATTAATGGCTAATTTTCCATTTTCCCATGATTATTTCCACTTGATTTCCATCCCTTAATCAAATTATACATTATGGAATTGCAATTGAAAATCTTAACCAAGATCATTACTTTTTTTAATTTTATTTGTTTCCATTATTATTTTTAAATATAAATAAAAAAGAATTCTATTAAATATTATCATATTTTATTGTTAAGCAATTTATTTGATTTGATGGTTCATAAATAACTAATTAAAGAAAACACCATTGAGCGTACAATTCTCCTTACTCTACTCCTGGTTGTACTCAATTGCGGCCTTGTTTTTTTAAATGAAATATTTGGATTTATTTAACACATGTGACTTCCAGTTGGCTTATATATATATATATATAATTAAAGACTTATTTGAATATTATGGAAATTTTGAATGAATTATACTTAGCAAAAACGACGTCGTTCATACTGCAATGAAATAATATTATACATATAAAAAAATCTCGAGGAAAAATATTGCATTTCAATAATTAAAAACAAAATTTAGATTAAATTACTCTAAATAAATAAATAAATAATCAAAATCCATATTATTTTTTTTACCTAAAAATTTAAATTTATGAAAAGCTTATTAAATATAAAATTAAAAGTCCGTAATCAAATATGATTAAACTTATAATCTAATAAAAAAATTTATATTGAGATAATTTATTATGATTATAGTTTTGAATGAATTCTTTTTATCAAAGTATAAAGATGATGAACGAACAGGTGACGTAGTTTTGTAGTAAATTTAAATAATAACCTATAAAATATTTTAATTGCATAGTGTAATAATGGTTTGAATCGTGCATGTTTTAACAAAGAACAAAGATGATGTCGTTTTGGAGTAAACCCAAATAATAACCTAATAAAATTATCTTAATTACATAACGTAACATATTAATTTTATGTCTCGTGTTTATTTATTTATTTATTTATTTATTTTTAAACAAAAAAGAAAACAAAAAAAAAAGTGTGTGTAGGAGTGGTCCTTTGTGCAGGCGTAGGGCAAAGGAGGAAAGACAGAACAAGTTGGAATGGTGTCCACATGGGGAAGCTGCAAACAATATTTATAACACATCCCAATAATGCTATTAAATTTAATTTTTTAATTATTTATTTAATTATTCCTTTTTAGAGCCTTATAAATTCCCACGGTGGGGTCGCCTTCGAACTCGGGTGGATCAAGTACATCATCTCTATGATTATCATCCTCGCAATTACTTCCAAATCAATCATAGCCGTCCGATTCTCTTTTTATTAGGTCACATGCATTTTTCATCTTCCATCATTATTTAAGGTTTAAGCACTTCACTAATCATTGTCTTAATCATCATTATTCATCTCATTTTTTCTCTACCTAAACTACCCTCCTTTCTTTCTAAATTCATCAAAATAACTCCTTCAAATTTTAAATTTATTTTTATTCTTGATTTTAGAAGGAAATGATTTATTTTAAAAATAACCTTCAAATTTTAATAGTGTTTCAAAAGTACTCGTCAATCTTTTAAAATTTTAAAAAATTTCTACTGTTAATACTATATTTTAAAAAATATACATTAAATTTTAAAAGTAGCATTATTATTCGTAACTTTCATAAAAAAAATTAAAAATTTATCGTCGGACAAAAACTGTCTATCGATACTTCATACATTATGTCCAAACTTTTTAACGTTACTCTCAAAAGTTGATAAGTATTTTTTAAACTTAATATTAACCAAAAAATTATTTTTATTTTTTATCTTTAAATTAAAAATATTTTTGAAGTTAGGTAAAAAAGTTCAAATATATTTTTGAATTACTTTTAAAAAAATTAAGAATATTAAAATTTAAGTTAATTTAAACTTAAAGAATATTTTTTTAAATTTTGAATAGAATTATTTTAAAGTATATTTGTATTAATTTAGCTCGAGCTTCACACATCTAATTCAAAATTTTGGAAGGTATAAAATTAATTAATTTTTTTTTTTTAACCTCTAGTTTTTAAAGCATCAATTTAACTATTAATATTTTCAATAATTAAATAATAAAAATACATTCTTATTTTCTATTGAATTCACCATCTATTATTATTATTATTATTATTATTATTTCGTTAATCTTTTAATTACATCAACCAAAAAGTAGCATTATCTCCTTTTTGGGCTATAAAAGTGTAATTTGGGTGAATAATAAATAAATAAATAAATAAAGAGAAATAGACCCCAACCCTTGAATAGAGGCAAGGGACAGCTTATAATATTTAATTATTAGCATAATAATGGACACGTGTCAGAATATTAAAGTATAGCTTAAGAAATAACTATCTGGTGCCCTAATTATGTAGAGGTACAGCCAACACATACACATTACCATATCTTTATTGGCTTGTCCTAACCATAGTCCATCTTCTTCTCCATTACAATTAAAATAAAATTCAACTTTATAAACCTTTTTTCTCTTTATAAATTTTTAAAATTTTAAAAATTAAAACTTTCCTTATATAAATGCTTATCCATTGCCACTAAACCATCGAGTGTAATCGCGATTGTGGGCTCTACAAATATTGTTTAAATTATTTCTCAAATCCAAGATTAGAGTCATATTATTGAGCTTTAAATCCCAATTATTGTATTGATTTACGTCCAATCTTATTGTTTGTGTCAAATTACTTTTCAATTCTTTATCGTAATGGTCTCTGATGAATGACTGAGATTAAATATAATCGAAAAAGGATTACGTAAGCTTAAATTGATGGTAATTTCCATAATAGAGGAATAAGATAATGGAAAAGGCTTGTAATGTGATTTAAATCATGTACGTGATTCGGTCGTCTTGATGGGGTTGCTCTACTTTGAAAGAGCTTGAGAAAACAAAGAAGCAAGAAGGTGGAAGGTGTTCGCTTCTCTGCTCTTAGAGATAGGAGAGAGGTTGTGAGATCCCACATCTAAATCATGTGTGGGGTTGTTATAGTTGCAAGAAGATAGGGTGGACACTAGGTCGTGTGCCAATGAGGATTTTAGGCCCTGAGGGAGGTGGACACTGGGTGATATGTCAACGGGAACGCTGAGCCCCAAAGGGAGATGGACTGTGAGATCCCACATCGGTTAAAGGGGGGAACAAAATATTCTTTACAAGGGTGTGGAAACATCTTCTTACTAGACGAGTTTTAAAATTTAGNGGAAAGTGTTGTGTTCTTAGAGATAGGAGAGAGGTTGTGAGATCCACGTCTAAGTCATGTGTGGGGTTGTTATAGTTGCAAGAAGATAGGGTGGACACTAGGTCGTGTGCCAATGAGGATTTTAGGCCCTGAGGGAGGTGGACACTGGGTGATATGTCAACGGGAACGCTGAGCCCCAAAAGGAGATAGACTGTGAGGTCCCACATCGGTTAAAGGGGGGAACAAAATATTCTTTACAAGGGTGTGAAAACCTCTTCTTACTAGACGCGTTTTAAAATTTTGAGGAGAAGCCCAACAAGGAAAGCTTAAAAAGGACAGGGCTTGAGTTGCTATAGAGGCACAATAATCCATGTTTTTTCACGAGCTTTTTTTAGATCGGTGGTCAAAAGGCTTATAAATGAATTGATATTCAAAAGAAACTTCTAAAAAAATGTAAACAAATTTACAACAAATGCACCACAATTTGTAAATAAATAAAACAAATTTTCCTTGTAATTTCATAGAATCTTCCTTAAAAAACATTTTAATTTGGTTTACTTATAATTTAGGTCGTAAACATGATGTTTGAAAGACAATTATTCCAAAGTCAAAACTCTTTACGAACAATAATGAAAATAATTAAAAAAAAAAAAAAAGAAAGAAAAAAGAAACATATTCTACAAATAAATTGAATCACAATATACTAAATTAATTACGGCGAGATCATCTTGATATGTTTTGATAGAATGAAATCCCTTTTTAAGATATCGTTCCACAACCCTTTTTGAATGAGAATATTTTTTTTATATAAAAAAAATATATATATATATATATAAAAACATAATTTTCAACACGACACATTCCGAGACGTATAAATTAAGTTGAGGGACGCGAACCAAAAAAATGTAACCGCATCGATTCATATTGAGTAAGATAATTAATGTTTTTCTTCGAGTAAATATAGTAGGTACATTAAAGTAGTTAACCGTAAATATAAAGGAGTCAAGATAAAGTCACAAACGACAATTTAAATAAATAAAACGCGTGAAGCTGAAGACATTAGGTTACATAGCTCATATACATTGAACTGTAACCGCGTCAATCCATATTGAGTAAGTAGTTCATAAAGGCATCGAAAATTCAAATAAATAGCGTAAGATGCACGATAATATTTCTAATATTTAATGTTAAAAAATCAAAAATTACTTTTAATAACTATTTATTTAATACTGGTATCTCCATAAATAAATATTTGAATTTTTAATCCAATTCATAGACAGATATAACCTTGATTTAAAAAAGAAAAATGTTTGAAACACTTTAAGTTCACTTCCAGCAAATATTATTTTGTTTGAACTTTTTCTTTCAAGTTTTTCATAGGGAGAAATTTCCACTCTCTTATAAAAAAAAATATTTTGTTCGCCTCTACAACTAATGTGGGATCTCACAATCTAACTCTTTGGGGCACAACGTTCTCGTTGGCGCACTACTCGGTGTTACCTCCTTCAGGACTCAGCGTCTTCGCTAGTACATCGCCCAATATCCACCGAAATTAGAAGTTTCCACATCCTTATAAAATTGTCTCGTTAGCCTCTAGAACTGATATAGAATTTGACATAAAAATTTTATTATTATTTTTTATTTCGAACTAAAAATAGGCATTAGACCCACTCATACATAAATTTTAGTTAAAAAGTTTATATTGAATGTGAAAAATGTGGAATTCCACTTATTTTTGTCCCATAAAAATAAANAGAAACTTTCAAATTGTCAAATAGTTTTATTGATATTGTCAAATAGTTTCATTGATTTAAGCAATGTTAGACGGAGTCGTTTACTGGTTTAAAACTTATATGGTATGTGTTTCAATTGACAGGACTCGTGCCAAATTGGAGCATCAAATGACCAGAACGTTTCCCTAAAATGTGGCATGTCGGGACACCTTATTAATATATTTACAATGTAAAATTGAAAAAAAAAAACTAAATAATAAANAAAAAAAAAGGAAGAAGAAGAAGAAATTTGTGGAAAGCATCTTGGATAGGTATAAATATATAATATCTTAGGGGACACAAAGTTTGGTTAATGTGTTAGAAGATGCGAAGGAATAATAGAAACCTTTCATTTAATTAATCTAATTAAATTTTAAATTCTTCTTTCACGATAAAAAAGAATAACCAAATAATGAATTATCTAATAATTACTTTCAGTTCATCAAATATCTTAGAGATTTGAATCATTACATAAATAAGATTGATCGTGTCAATAATTCTAAATATATAATTTTAAACTATATAGAATTGTAAAGAAACTTAGCTGACGATGATTTGAGAGCGGGACCGAGGTGATAGGGAAAGGGCATTTATGATAATATAGGAGGGAGTATATACTAGAGGGAACGTAATAATTAATATTTTTAGGAGATGGAAATTTCCCAATAAAACAGAACATGTGGTGACGTGTAGAGAGCAGGACCACTCAACTGGTGGCAGATTATCTGGGATTGGGAAGGAAAAATAATTGGTCAAAGAGAGGAGAAAAAATTTAAGAATTATCCCCACGTTTACACGTGGGACCCATGTAAAGTGGAGTGGCATATTCAGCAATTATGACCACACATCAAGGTCAAACTTACAATTATAAGCATCTGACAACAAGAAAGGCAGGGGGGAAATAAAGAAAAACAACCCAACATAAATAGAATATAAAAAAAACAAAATAATATGTAAATATTAAAATAAATAAATAAATAAATAAAGCCTTTTAAATTTTCCTGCCGGGTTAACCCGAGCCAACGTTGTTGCCTGCTTCGAAGCAGACAACGAAAGGGAACGGCAACAGCTAACGGTGACGCCTCTGTCTCCTCTTAACTCAACTCTCCCGTTAACTTCCACCACACGCATCTCTATGTCTTTTCCGTACTCTCTACATTTAATTTAATTTTTATTTTAAATCGTCGCCGGCCGTTATTACACGGCAGCTGTCGCCGTAAACCATTTTCTTTGCCCCCCAACCCCCACCATTCTTCTGCCTCTAGTTTGCCTCACCCCTCCCCTTGGGTTACAATCTAACCATGGTTCTTTTCTTTTCGAATGAATTAAAAATTTATAATAATATAGAAATGTTTTGTCTTCACTCACATGTTTCTCGGTCAAATATTCAAAAGGCCACTCAATATAGAATTGCTCGAACTAGAAAACGAATACTATGTCATTCGCCCGTAAATTAATAATATATAAATAATATAATTGAGCTTCAAAGAAACGCAAAACAAATAATAATAATAATAACCGGTCATGCATTGGTTGAGTTAGCGTAGACAAATCAATAATCATATACTTCCATAATAAAACATTAAATAAAAGTTTTTACACAACAACAAAATAAATACACGTATTTACAAGAAACTTTCAAATTGTCAAATAGTTTTATTGATATTGTCAAATAGTTTCATTGATTTAAGCAATGTTAGACGGAGCCGTTTACTGGTTTAAAACTTATATGGTATGTGTTTCAATTGACAGGACTCATGCCAAATTGGAGCATCAAATGACCAGAACGTTTCCCTAAAATGTGGCATGTCGGGACACTTTATTAATATATTTACAATGTAAAATTGAAAAAAAAAAACTAAATAATAAAGTATATAAACTCGAGTTCATATATCCTAAATTTTAATTAGATGTTAGATTTAAGAAGGGTCCTAATTAAAAAAAGTGAACTTTTTAATTTTAGAGTTATAATTAATCATGGTTCAGTCATGTTCCAACTTTCTCCAGGTTTTTTAAATGTTGAGAGGTTTTCACACTATTACACAGAGGGTTTTAATTCTTCTCTCTAATTGATATGGGATCTCACAGTAGTAGTATAATAAGTTGAATGTGAGAATTTGAAGGTTGGTTCGGAGAATAGATAGACTCGTTCAAAGGGTCGAAATGAAAATTGAAATAAAAAAAACAGTGGAAAATGTTTAGGATTTTTCAAATTAAAAGAGGTGGGAGGGGGTGGATTTATTCGATGAATACCCAAAACAATAACAATAGTGTAAACTGATATCATGTTTATTCTCCTCACAACAAAATAATGGATTGCGACTCTGTTTATTAGAAAATAGGAAGAAATTGAAAAAGGGGAAGTAGAGAGAGAGAGAGAGAGGAGAGAGGAGAGGGTGCTGAAGCAGGAAGGCACCGGTATAATAGGAAGGGGGGAAGGTTTTTTTGGCATTCTCTGTAACGGCGTTTTTCCCGGATTCCAAAGAGATAAAAACCAGAGAGAGAGAAACAGAGAGAGAGAGAGAGGAGAGAACAAGGCGAGAGTAGAAGAGAAGCAAAAGCGGGTTTTAGAGCTCTTCCAAAAACGGTTCTGTAACGGCAGCCATAGGCGGGGGGGAAGGGGCGGCTNAAATAAATAAAGCCTTTTAAATTTTCCTGCCGGGTTAACCCGAGCCAACGTTGTTGCCTGCTTCGAAGCAGACAACGAAAGGGAACGGCAACAGCTAACGGTGACGCCTCTGTCTCCTCTTAACTCAACTCTCCCGTTAACTTCCACCACACGCATCTCTATGTCTTTTCCGTACTCTCTACATTTAATTTAATTTTTATTTTAAATCGTCGCCGGCCGTTATTACACGGCAGCTGTCGCCGTAAACCATTTTCTTTGCCCCCCAACCCCCACCATTCTTCTGCCTCTAGTTTGCCTCACCCCTCCCCTTGGGTTACAATCTAACCATGGTTCTTTTCTTTTCGAATGAATTAAAAATTTATAATAATATAGAAATGTTTTGTCTTCACTCACATGTTTCTCGGTCAAATATTCAAAAGGCCACTCAATATAGAATTGCTCGAACTAGAAAACGAATACTATGTCATTCGCCCGTAAATTAATAATATATAAATAATATAATTGAGCTTCAAAGAAACGCAAAACAAATAATAATAATAATAACCGGTCATGCATTGGTTGAGTTAGCGTAGACAAATCAATAATCATATACTTCCATAATAAAACATTAAATAAAAGTTTTTACACAACAACAAAATAAATACACGTATTTACAAGAAACTTTCAAATTGTCAAATAGTTTTATTGATATTGTCAAATAGTTTCATTGATTTAAGCAATGTTAGACGGAGCCGTTTACTGGTTTAAAACTTATATGGTATGTGTTTCAATTGACAGGACTCATGCCAAATTGGAGCATCAAATGACCAGAACGTTTCCCTAAAATGTGGCATGTCGGGACACTTTATTAATATATTTACAATGTAAAATTGAAAAAAAAAAACTAAATAATAAAGTATATAAACTCGAGTTCATATATCCTAAATTTTAATTAGATGTTAGATTTAAGAAGGGTCCTAATTAAAAAAAGTGAACTTTTTAATTTTAGAGTTATAATTAATCATGGTTCAGTCATGTTCCAACTTTCTCCAGGTTTTTTAAATGTTGAGAGGTTTTCACACTATTACACAGAGGGTTTTAATTCTTCTCTCTAATTGATATGGGATCTCACAGTAGTAGTATAATAAGTTGAATGTGAGAATTTGAAGGTTGGTTCGGAGAATAGATAGACTCGTTCAAAGGGTCGAAATGAAAATTGAAATAAAAAAAACAGTGGAAAATGTTTAGGATTTTTCAAATTAAAAGAGGTGGGAGGGGGTGGATTTATTCGATGAATACCCAAAACAATAACAATAGTGTAAACTGATATCATGTTTATTCTCCTCACA
This sequence comes from Cucurbita pepo subsp. pepo, assembly GCF_002806865.2. Classification (NCBI taxonomy): domain Eukaryota; kingdom Viridiplantae; phylum Streptophyta; class Magnoliopsida; order Cucurbitales; family Cucurbitaceae; genus Cucurbita; species Cucurbita pepo. The sequence continues at coordinate 2,825,179 of NC_036651.1, read as the reverse complement.
ACAAAATAATGGATTGCGACTCTGTTTATTAGAAAATAGGAAGAAATTGAAAAAGGGGAAGTAGAGAGAGAGAGAGAGAGGAGAGAGGAGAGGGTGCTGAAGCAGGAAGGCACCGGTATAATAGGAAGGGGGGAAGGTTTTTTTGGCATTCTCTGTAACGGCGTTTTTCCCGGATTCCAAAGAGATAAAAACCAGAGAGAGAGAAACAGAGAGAGAGAGAGAGGAGAGAACAAGGCGAGAGTAGAAGAGAAGCAAAAGCGGGTTTTAGAGCTCTTCCAAAAACGGTTCTGTAACGGCAGCCATAGGCGGGGGGGAAGGGGCGGCTACTGCTGGGAGCGTTACAGTTTTCATCATCATCATCATCATCATCATCTTCTTCTTCTTCTTCTTCTTGCTGGGAAATCTATAAAATCGCCATTAACCTTCATTTCTGGTTATAATTAGAGGTGGGTTTATGCGTATTTTGCTATTAGTGGCGGCGGCGAAGGCGGCAGCGGCGGCTCTGTTTTCGGATTATCTTCGTTTGCTGTTGTTGACTTGTGGAGGAGGCGGGAAGGTTCAGTAATGGCTAATCGGGGAGGAGGGTCGTTTTCGTCTCAAGGTAACTTCAAATGGGTCGTTCTTGTTTCCTCTTCTTAAACCCTTTTCTTCTCTGAAAATTTATGGTTTCTCAGGTGGGGGAGGAGATGGACTGTACACCGAGCTTTGGAAGGCATCGGCTGGGCCTCTTGTGGAAGTTCCTCGAGTTAATGACAAGGTTTTCTACTTCCCTCAAGGCCACATGGAACAGGTAACTTTTCAGATCGAGCTCTGTTTCTGGATTTCTAGGGTTGTTTTTGTTGTTTCCTTTCTGGGTTTGATTGAAAAATGTTGGTTCATATAGTTGGAGGCATCTACAAATCATGAACTGAATCAGAAACATCCTTTGTTTAAACTTTCCTCCAAAATTCTCTGCCGTGTTGTTGATGTTCGCCTGATGGTACCTTCTCTTCTTAATCCTCTGTTCTTGCTGGTTCTTTGTTTGATTAGGCCTCTAAATACAAGCCACTTTGTTTGATCTTGTCTTGAAATTTTAGGCTGAGCAGGAAACAGATGAGGTTTATGCACAGATAACTTTAATGCCTGATTCAAATGTAAGAACTCTTTGTTAATTTTGGACAAACAAACGTGAGTTTTAGACCCTTTTTGCTAATTTTGGATTTCTGTTCAGCAAGAGGAACCTACTAATCCTGATCCTTCGCCACCGGAGTGTCGTAAACCGAAAGTTCATTCGTTTTGCAAGGTCTTGACTGCTTCTGATACTAGCACCCATGGAGGATTCTCCGTGCTTCGTAAACACGCCACGGAATGCCTGCCTCCATTGGTAATTCTCCTTCACTGAGTTGTCTTTTCCTTTTCGTAAACACGCCATGGAATATCAATATGTTTTCTGATCTTCTCGTGTGAATGTTCCTCAGGATATGACCCAACAGACCCCAACTCAAGAACTTGTAGCCAAAGATCTTCATAGTTACGAGTGGCGATTCAAGCATATCTTTAGGGGTGAGTCTCTTCATATGTTTATGAACAGTTATAGCTTGAGCATATAGCCAATTTCAATTCAATTTGTGTCCATTTTTCGGTTTATAATAGTAAATCTTCGCTATGATGGACGACAGGTCAACCACGAAGGCATTTGCTAACGACGGGTTGGAGCACGTTTGTTACTTCGAAAAGACTAGTTGCTGGAGATTCTTTTGTGTTCTTGAGGTATCTTGAGTTTTCTTTTGTGGATGTTCGTCGGTATGGGGAGGTTATAATTTATCTGTTAACTCGTTATGAAATGGTTTCTTAGAGGGGAAAATGGGGAATTACGAGTCGGAGTGAGGCGTCTTGCTCGCCAACAAACCAGCATGCCTTCATCTGTCATTTCGAGTGACAGCATGCACTTAGGAGTGCTTGCTACTGCATCTCACGCTGTGTCAACTCTAACTCGCTTCGTTGTCTATTATAAGCCAAGGTGATATGAATTATTTTTGTTCTATGTACTTCCGTGTTATTCGATCAAGATGTTCATGCTGTCTGTTTCTATTTCGTGTCGGTTGATACCAGGGCGAGCCAGTTTATCGTCAGCTTGAATAAGTACATCGAAGCAATGAACAGGAAGTTCTTAGTTGGGATGAGATTCAAGATGAGATTCGAGGGAGAGGAGTCTCCCGAGAGAAGGTAGTTTGAAAATAACATGCTGCGATGCGTTTTTGCCTTCTTTTTTCATGAGCGTTATCACTTACTCTTGTTTTACTCGTTCTATACGACCAGGTTTTCGGGTACCATTGTCGGAGTTGACGACATATCTCCTCACTGGCCCAATTCGAAATGGCGATCGCTAAGAGTAAAGTCTTCATCTGGAATCCCGAGTCTTACTCTCACATCGTTCCTTTAACAAACTCGATTTCTGATTGTATTATCTCTTTCTTTCCAGATTCAATGGGATGAACTTGCATCTATTCCTCGACCTGATAGAGTTTCGCCATGGGAGATTGAACCTTTTGTGGCGCCTACGTCCCCGAGCATTCCGCAATCGGTTTCGGTAAAGAATAAAAGGCTTCGGCCTCCACTTGACATTCCAGGTATTGCTGAGAGTTAACTATTGCTTCTTTTGGCTGTGGGAGGAGTTAGAAATGAGTTATCGGCTAATCGTGACGTTTTGATACAGATTCTGATAATTCAACCGTAACAACTCTACGACATCCAGGATCAACTCAATCACACGACGATAGAACACAGCTTAGCGTTACTGCTGCTGAAATGAAACGATTTGAAAATCACGCAACGTGGAATTACAAGCAAACGGATGTTAGCAGCATTGGGAATTCTATATCAAGGACTCCGAAGGAGGGCTCTTGGTTAGCTTCCCCAAACGGGAGTGTTTCGCAGCATCGATTACAGAATTTGACAGATGACCGAAACAGCAATTATGTTTGGTCAACCGTCTTCTCGGGAGCGCCAGCAGCACAGTCGACATGTCCAGCTCCACACCCATCTAATCCAAAGAGCAGCGACGAAGTTAACGATCTTGGGGAAAAGGGGAGGAAAACTGAGGTGGCTCCAAGCTGTCGCTTGTTCGGGATCGATATCATCGGTCATTCCAAGAGCCCAGTTCCACCCGAAATGGCTGCTGATCAACCGATTAGCGCACCAAATGAAATCACTGATGCAGAGCAGAACTCAGACCAGCCAAAGGCTTCTAAAGAAAGAAAATTAGGACTTTTACAAGTACCTCCTAAAGAGATCCAGCACAAGCAAAGCAGCTCGACCAACAGCCGAAGTCGGACCAAGGTGAGACTATACGAGATCTATTATACAGATTACTCATGTTTAGAACTTTATGGGCATACGCTAATTTATCGACTTCTTGTTGGTTGTCAATACATGAAGGTTCAAATGCAGGGGATGGCTGTCGGACGTGCGGTGGACCTTACGATGTTGGAAGGGTATGGCCAACTCATCGACGAACTTGAAAAGATGTTCGATATCAAGGGAGAACTTCACCCACGTGATAAGTGGGAGATTGTCTTCACAGACGACGAAGGAGATACGATGCTCATGGGCGATTACCCGTGGCAGTAAGTCATACACCACCAACCACATTGTTTGATTCGACGATATCGGTTGCGTAACGCTCGTATGGTTTTACACAATCTTGCAGGGAATTCTGTAACATGGTCAGAAGAATATATATATGGTCGAGTCAAGATGTGAAGATGATGAGTTCGGTTAGCAAACTTACAATGTCTGCAATGGAATGCGATGGAACGGTAATAACCTCAGAGTCGGCCGACAGCTGAAGCTCGAAGTACATCGCTTCGGAAACTTAAATAATCTTTTGGGTTAGTCTTTTGTTGTTTGTCAATGAAAAAAAAGAAGAAAAAAAAAAAAAAGAAGAAAAACACAGAACAAAGAAACATGAGAGAATCTGTCTCATTTCCAAGAAGCCTTTGGAGGAGAGGTGAAGATTAGAATTTGGAAACCTTTGTTGAAATTAATGATGAGTGGGTCGGAAAATGTAGAGCTTATGCTTCTTCTATTTATGTAAATATAATACCCATTTTGTCAAATCTTAAACTTTTATTCTCGGGGTCGGTCGGTCGGTTCGGATTGAATCTTAACCAAAGCCACTCCAAATCAATGACCCATAAGTTCAAAATGGGTTACGTTCAAGACGTATCAAACTTATTAAAATAGTCTTGGTTTCATATTTACATGGAATGAACGATTACATCATTGATATTAAAAGGAACAAATTACATCATTGATATTAAAAGGAAGATTTGTTTTGATATTATGGAATATAATTTGACTAAGAATTATAAAAATTATAGAAAGAATATGATGAATATCATATATTAAAAAAAAAAAAAAATGTGACAGCTCATATTAGAGAATAGTGGGAAGAATGATGAGAATAAATAATTAAATAAATAAGAAGGGATTAAAGGAGAATCATTAATGATTTCTTCCATAATCCATAATTAAACTCATTGCTTTGAACTTCATCTTCTCCACTCATTCATTCATTAAGTGCTCCAACAAACCAAATTCCCAATGGGAATAATATATTTATTTATTTATTTATTTATTATTTTATTTCTCCAAAGGAAACCTTAAAATTTGTGGATGGGCTCAACTCAACCCACTTTTTATTATTTTCTTTTAATATTTTAATTTATTGTTTTTATGAATTTTTACTTTATTATTCTAATTTAGAATTAATTAATGAGAGTAAACTTGAGTGCTTAATAATTAAAATGACATTAAAACCTAATGGCTTTAGGATTTTAAATTATGTTTATGAATAATAGTTATATTATATTATAGCTAACAAAAACAGTAAGAAAAAATTATTAATGTGAATTTAGTATTAATAAAAAATTAAATTATTTTAAAATGTTTGAAATTTATTACTAATTTAAATGATCATAGGATATAACACGAAAGAGATTTCCTATAAGAGGGATTTAATCTCTTCACCTGCGGCAGCGCAGATCAAAATGACGACGGAACTATGGGCGGCGCCACCTGACCGCCTCCANATTATTTTATTTCTCCAAAGGAAACCTTAAAATTTGTGGATGGGCTCAACTCAACCCACTTTTTATTATTTTCTTTTAATATTTTAATTTATTGTTTTTATGAATTTTTACTTTATTATTCTAATTTAGAATTAATTAATGAGAGTAAACTTGAGTGCTTAATAATTAAAATGACATTAAAACCTAATGGCTTTAGGATTTTAAATTATGTTTATGAATAATAGTTATATTATATTATAGCTAACAAAAACAGTAAGAAAAAATTATTAATGTGAATTTAGTATTAATAAAAAATTAAATTATTTAAAAATGTTTGAAATTTATTACTAATTTAAATGATCATAGGATATAACACGAAAGAGATTTCCTATAAGAGGGATTTAATCTCTTCACCTGCGGCAGCGCAGATCAAAATGACGACGGAACTATGGGCGGCGCCACCTGACCGCCTCCACTGTCACTGCTTCACTCCACCCAATCCCCTCGTTCCACTGCCTCTTCACGGCTGTCGACGTGAGTGCGGTGAACTCGGCACTGTCGGTGATAGCTCCGCCTTGACTCTCTTAGATACATCCTAACCTTGGGCCTTTGTTGGTCCATCATTCTTATGGGCCTTTGTAGGCCCATCATTATTTTGGGCCTGTCGGTCCATCATTCTTATGGGCCTTTGTTGGTCCATCATTTTTATGGGCCTTTGTTGGTCCATAATTCTTATGGGCCTTCGTTGTCCATCATTTTTATGGACCTTTGTTGGTCCATAATTCTTATGGGCCTTTGTTGTCCATCATTCTTATGTGCCTTTGTTGGCTCATCATTCTTATGTGCCTTTGTCGGTCCATCATTCTTATGGGCCTTTGTTGGTCCATCATTCTTATAGGCCTTTGTCGGTCCATCATTCTTATGGGCCTTTGTCGGTCCATCAGTTTTATGGGCCTTTGTTGTGCTCACTATGTCTTTGGGTCCATTTGGCCCATTCCATTTTAAGGCAGACACATCCAAAAAATTTGCTTTTTTTTAATAATTAATTAGTGACTATATCCTGGTCAAGTCAATTATTAATTATTTTGCTTGTCTCTATTCACTAATATTATATTTGAATTAGTAAAATAATAATAAAAAATCAAGAGATTGGCACAATTTCTAAAAAAAATAATAATTGACCTAATATTAATATGAATTTTAAGAGACAACCGGCATCTAAAATGTTTAAATAATAATATAATAATAAAAAAATATTTTTAAATATATGCCCTCAGAAATAAATTGATATCAAACCCACTCCTATAAAATTGGGAGTTCACTTCACACCACCAACAAGTAAAAAGAGAGACCTAAAATCATGGAGGATATCAGAGCACGCGCCGCCGCCGCCACCGCCTTGCCTCTAAACTCCCAACACATTTCTCGACGCGCCACCACCTTTAACCGCTTATTCGCCGCCATTTACAGCGGCGCTATTTTGGCTTTGTTTTACCATCACATGGCTTCACTTCTCAAACCCACCTCTTTAGGTTCCTTCTTCGTCTCTGTTTCCCTGTTCATCTCCGACATCATTTTGGCCTTCATGTGGGTCAACGCCCAATCCTACCGGATGAATCCACTCCACCGCCGTGAGTACCCCGGAAACCTGAAAGAATCACTAAACAAAGACAAAGATTTTCCGGCGTTGGATGTGTTTATTTGCACGGCGGATCCATACAAGGAGCCGCCGATTAACGTTGTCAACACGGCTCTGTCCGTCATGGCCTACGACTACCCGACATGTAAGATCTCCGTGTATGTGTCCGACGACGGCGGCTCCGCCCTGACGCTCTTCGCTTTTATGGAGGCGGCTAGGTTCGCCGCCGAGTGGTTGCCGTTTTGTAGGAAAAACGGCGTCGTAGAAAGGAATCCCGATGCCTTCTTCACGTCCAACAACGATTGGAACTCCGAAACGGACAAGATGAAGGTAATTTCATTTTTTTCGTAGACAACAAAAATTTAATTAATTATTATATTTTATTTGGCTTCATTTAAATTACGAATTTAATCTCTAAAAAAAAGGACCAATTTAACCATGTTCGAAGACTTCTGAATTCAACTACGGTCGTCGGCACACATTTTAAAGAAATTATCGTCTCATTTTTTTAAATTAAAAAAAATTGAAATTTTAAGACCATAAATAATTTAATAAGGACAAAATACACGTCTTTTCATAAAAATATCTACATTTTTAAAAATTTATTTTATAAAATTATGCCAAAAAATAATATTTGAGCACATATTTATAAAAGCTAAGGTTTTTATTTATTTTGTTATTTTAAAAATATTTATGAAGAGAAAAGTAAAGTATTTGAATTTTTTCAGGAAATTTATGAGAAAATGAAAATGAAAGTAGAAAATGTTGTGAAGAAAGGGAAGGTTGGAGATGAGTTGGTGAATGGAGAAGAAGAGCTTATGGCTCTCAATCAATGGGCTAAGTCCTTCACTCCTAAACGTCATCCCTCTCTAATTAAGGTATTCTTACCTATTTCTTTTCGATTATCCTTTCGTTTTTTTCTATTTTTATTTTCACCGAATATGTATTTTTATGTTTATGCACGTGAAGACTCGATCACTGACATTTGTGTTGTGTGTGAGGTAGGTACTCTTAGAGAGCGCTAAAAGTAAAGATGTTAGTGGAGAGTCGTTACCGAATCTCATCTATGTTTCGAGGCAAAAAAGTGAATCTTCTCCGCACCATTTCAAGGCTGGTGCTCTCAATACTCTGGTATTTGATTCTATCACTCACTTACTTTCTTTGTTTTTGTAACGACTCTACATTTCTACTAACCTAAAGTTACTACTGTCGTCGTCGTAATTTGTCAAGGAAATGAAATACCACTATCCTATGTAATACTGTCAAGGACTTACACATTCAAAAGCCTCTTTAAAACAACATAAAGATATATATTGAATAAAACATTAAAAGTAAAAAGTACTCTACACTAACTTAAGTATAAGAAAATGAAATACCACTATCCTATGTACGTGTTATGGTCTCTACTTGTGATGTTGTTGTCAGCCGTATACGGGTGACTTGTCTTTACCTGAAATAGAAGTAGCACACGAATTGAATATTTTAAGAAGTACTTAATAAATGACTCAAGTATTGAGGTTAGAAAAGGCAAACACATGCGACTTATGTTTAAGGACATAGTGTTAAAACATCATAAGTGTGGCTTCTAGTCCGGACAAAATTGGATGTGAAGTACTTCCCCATGCACGACTCACAAGTGTGAGTGGATCCCTAGGTGGTTTGCACCTCCCTGGGCCCATCATCATTAACATTAACTATGGTGGTGTTTTAAAAAAATTATCGTGGTAATGCATCATGACATTTAATACGTGCACATCATCTTAACATGAAATAACGTCATATTAAGTCATCTCATCATCATACATCTTACATCATGTTATATCATACATTGTCATCATATAACATCGTCGTATAACATCATATAACGTCATATAGCATTTTCATATAACATAGTCACATCATCATATCATAATCTCGTCATCATATAATATAAAGCATAAATGACACATGCAAGGGTCATTGGGAACGTGTCGTCATACGTAAGGCAAATCTTTCAACTGAGCAAATAGTAAGATCACTTACTTTGTTGGCCTTAGTTGACGTTCTACATAAGGAGCCTCACAATGATCAATTAGAATTTTAATGTGAGAATTAGCTCACCCAATTTTGCATAAAATAATTTAAACTAAACCTTAATAATTTAAAGCCACTAATACTAATTTTGAATAAAATAGTTTAACATACCACTAATAATTTAAACTAACTTAGCCTAATTAGGCATAAATAATAAATAATTTAAACTTAATTCCAAAAAATTAAATTACCTCAAAAGCAATAATACAAATCTTAAATGCTTACCAAAAGTTGAAACTAGGGGTAAAGGGTATGAGAGTATTAAACTCAAATCAACTAAAATGCTGGCGTATAAAGCAGTCAGAAAATGTATTATCTGGACTTTGAACTGTTAAAGTGGGATGATAAAATGAAGTGAGAGACCTCTATTTTATAGTGGAGGTCGACCTCGCTCGTGAACGTAAGCAACATGGGACAATTTCCCGTCTCTTTATTTTTGGTTATTACAGTTTTCTTACATCAGATTCATAGGCTTTCTCCACTCTTCTTTAATGTGTATCTATCGCAACAGCTGCGAGTATCAGCTACAATGACCAATGCACCAATTATTCTAACTTTGGACTGTGACAACTATTCCAACGACCCACAAACACCTCTTCGAGTCTTATGTTACTTCCTGGACCCAAAACTTGCAACCACCTGTGGCTACGTTCAGTTCCCTCAACGCTTTAATGGAGTTAGCAAAAATGACATCTATGCCGGCGAGCTAAAGCGCTTATTCATTATCAATTCAATCGGAATGGATGGGGTATTAGGCGCAAATTACGTCGGCACCGGCTGCTTTTTTGTCCGAAGGATTTTCTTTGGAGGCCCATCTTCATTCCAATCACCTGAACTCTCCCAACTTGCCCCAAATCATGTTGTCGAAAAGCCCATTAAATCTCCACAAATCTTGGAATTGGCCCATCGAGTTGCGGGGTGTGAATATGAGACCGACACCCAGTGGGGTTACAAGGTATGGCGGCTCAAATTCAAACCACCAAATACTTTTCTTATTTTTGTTTTAAACTTTTATTTTGTCGTTTCGCAGTTGGGGTTCAAATACGGGTCTCTAGTCGAGGACTATTTCTCGGGCTTTCGATTCCAATCCGAGGGGTGGAATAGTGTATTCTGTAACCCAAACAGGGCGGCTTTCTATGGCGATGTGCCCATCAGCCTCCCGGACGTGCTGAATCAAGTCAAGAGATGGGCTGTTGGGCTTCTGGAAGTTGGTTTCTCAAAGTACAGCCCAGTTACATTCGGTGTAAGGTCCATGGGCCTTTTAATGGGCCTGTCGTACGCCCATTATGCCTTCTGGCCCTTATGGTCCATTCCGGTTACGGTTTATGGCTTCCTCCCCCAACTTGCCCTAATCAATGGCGCCGCCATATTCCCAAATGTATGGGATCCATGGTTTGTAGTATACGTGTTCCTGTTTGTTGGAGCTTATGGTCAGGACCTTCTGGACTTCGTTGTCGCGGGAGGGACGTTTCGAAAATGGTGGAATGATCAAAGAATGTGGAGCTTAAGGGCGCTGTCTTGTTTATTGTTTGGAACCATGGAGTTCGTGTTGCAATCTATGGGGTTTTCGAATTTCGGGTTCAATGTTACCAGTAAAGTAATGGATCCTGAACAGAGCAAGAGGTACGAGGAGGAGTTGTTCGAGTTTGGAGTTTTCTCGCCTATGTTCGTGCCCATTGCCACGGTTGCAATCGTGAATTTGGCCGGTGGGTTNTATGTTCGTGCCCATTGCCACGGTTGCAATCGTGAATTTGGCTGGTGGGGTCATCGGAATTTGGAGATTGTGCGGCGGCGTGTGGGAAGAAATGTTGGCTCAGATGTTGGTGGTCGGATTTGTAGTGGCTAATTGCTGGCCGGTTTATGAGGCCATGGGTTTGAGGAAGGACGCAGGGAAGATGCCACCCAAAATCACTTTCTTGTCAGTCTTTCTTGCTTTGTTTCTTTGCTGTTTTGGTGCTTTGTGTTGTTAACAAATGTTTTATACTTTTCTACTTCACTCAGTGCCCTCTCTGTCTGTTTTAGATGTTTTGGATATGACCCACGGTAGAAATATGTCAACAATAAAATAAATAAAATAATAAGTTGAAGAGAAATTTTAGTAGCTAATGACTTTTCCCTTTTCAATTCTATTGGTTGTTAGATAAGATCTCAAGAATATAGCCGAAGGACATTAACTTTATAAATCTTCTACTCAAGTTAAAATCAGTGACGATTTTAGTACAAAACTTGATCTATGAATGAATCAAAAACACTAACTATTATCGTGACACTCAAGCAAAGAAGTGATACATAAATGAATCAAAAACTACATTCAAATGAGAGGAGAGCGAGCGTAAGATTGGTGACTTGAGTTAGTACAAAATATAAATTGATTGGTGTGACTTGAGTTAGTACAAAATATATCTGTCTTGTGGTTCAATCATAAGAACTTTATGGTTAAATGTGTTTTAATTGTGAGTAATCTCTTAAATATTATATTTCAAATGAGTTATATTGTCGTATTATTTTATATAATACTTATTATAATATATTATCCATTAAATTAGGTTTGAGTGGGTAAATTTTAAAAATGAAATAAAATAAACTATTAATTAGTAGAAAAAATTTATATAAAAAAAAAATAGAAAATTTACTTTTGAAATCAAACCCACTCGCTTTAGTTGAGACTTCGCTTCACTTCATCTCCAAGGGAGAAGAAAGAAACAGAAAATCATGGAGGATATCAGAGCACGCGCCGCCGCCAAGGCCTTGCCACTGAACTCCCAACGCATCTCCCGACGCGCCACCGTATTTAACCGCTTCTTCGCTGCGATTTACGGCGGCGCTATTTTGGCTCTTTTTTACTACCACGTGGCTTCACTTCTCAAACCCACCTCTTTGGGTTCCTTCTTCGTCTCTGTTTCGTTGTTCATCTCCGACCTCGTTTTGGCCTTCATGTGGGTCACCGCTCAATCCTTCCGGATGAATCCACTCCACCGCCGTGAGTACCCTGGAAATCTGAAAGAGTTACTGAAGAAGGACTCCGATTTTCCGGCGTTGGATGTGTTTATTTGTACGGCGGATCAGTACAAGGAGCCGCCGATTAACGTGGTCAACACGGCCCTGTCCGTCATGGCCTACGACTACCCCACATGTAAGATCTCCGTGTATGTGTCCGACGACGGCGGCTCCGCCCTGACGCTCTTCGCTTTTATGGAGGCGGCTAGGTTCGCCGCCGAGTGGTTGCCGTTTTGCAGGGAAAACGACGTCGTAGATAGGAATCCTGCTGCCTTCTTCGTGTCCAACAAGGATTGGAACACTCGGACGGACAGGATGAAGGTATTTTCTTTTAATTAATTTATTAATTTTATTTAGGATAAGGTAAAATTACGAATTTATCCTTAGACTTACTATTTTCATTTTATTTTGCAAAAAGAAAAAAAAAATCAATTTAAACATCTTCGAAGACTTTTCTACAAACAATGACTGAACAAAATTGACCCTAGTAATTTAATATACGTCTTTTTCTGAGCCCACTTTGAATAGTTTTTAATTAAAATATATTTCGATAAAAATGTATTCGGGTGGATGAAAATGTCCCACATATTAGGAATCACGACTCTCCACAATAATATGATATTGTACACTTTGAGCATAAGCTCTCATGACATTGCTTTGGGCTACCCAAAAGGCCTCGTACCAATAGAGATAGTATTCACTCCCAATAATCCTCAATAATTCTCTCCTCGAACAAAGCACACTATAAGCCTCCCCTGAGGCTTATGAATCACGACTCTCCACGACTCTTCACAATGATATGATATTGTCTACTTTGAGCATAAGCTCTCGAGGCTTTGCTTTGGACTACCCCAAATGGTCTCATATTAATGGAGATAGTATTCACTCCCAATAATCCTCAACACCACATCCGTTAATTTGGAGAATGATCATGAATGATCATTAGTTTATAATCAATAAATACTCTCTTTATTGGTGTGAGGCCTTTTGTGAAGCCCAAAACAAAGTCATGAGAGCTTACGCTCAAAGTGGACAATGTCATACCATTGCGGAGAGTCGGTCGACATGGTATCAAATGTGAGCCTCGAGAAGGCATAGTCAATACTCTCCCCGTCGGTGTGAGCGCGCGTGTATATATATATATATATATATATATATATATATATATATATATATATATATATATATAAAGTGATTGATTGATTGTAAATTGGGGTGTTTTAATTTCAGGAAATGTATGAGAAAATGAAAATGAAAGTAGAAAAATTTTTAAAGGAAGGGAAGGTTGGAGAAGAGTTCATGAATGGAGAAGAAGAGAGAATGGTTTTGGATAAATGGACCAATTCCTTCACTCCCCAACATCATCCTACAGTCATTCACGTATTGTCGGAGAGCAGTAAGAACACAGACATAACCGGAGAGTCGTTACCAAATCTCATCTATGTTTCGAGGCAAAAAAGTAAAACATCCCGACACCATTTCAAGGCGGGCGCTCTCAATACTCTGGTAATTAATCCCATTACTCAAATTCATAATCTTTCTCCGCTATCTCTTATTGTGTGTCTATTGCAACAGCTGCGAGTATCAGCTACAATGACCAACGCACCCATTATCCTCACTTTGGACTGCGACATGTATTCCAACGACCCCCAAACACCAGCTCGCGTCTTATGCTATCTATTGGACGCTAAACTCGCGACCCACTTGGGCTATGTTCAATTCCCTCAACATTTCCATGGAGTTAGCAAAAATGATATCTATGGCGGCGAGTTAAAGCGCCCATACATAATAAATCCACCCGGTATGGATGGGCTTCTAGGCCCAGATTACTTCGGCACCGGCTGTTTTTTTGTTCGGAGGATTTTCTTTGGAGGCCCATTTTCATTCCAATCACCTGAACTCTCCCAACTTGGCCCAAATCATGTTGTCGGAAAGCCCATTAAATCTCCACAAATCTTGGAATTGGCCCATCGAGTTGCGGGGTGTGATTATGAGACTAACACCCAGTGGGGTTATAAGGTATGGCGGCGCAAATTCAAACCACCGAGTACTTTTTTTTTATTTTTGTTTTGAAATTTTATTTTGTCGTTTGGCAGTTGGGGTTTAAATATGGGTCTGTCGTGGAGGACTTTTTCTCAGGCTATCGGTTTCAATCCGAGGGGTGGAGGAGTGTATTCTGTAATCCAAACAGGGCGGCTTTCTATGGCGACGTCCCCATCAACCTCCCCGACGCGTTGAATCAAATCAAGAGATGGGCTATTGGGCTTCTGGAAGTCATTTTCTCAAATTACAGCCCAATTACATTCGGTGTAAGGTCCATGGGCCTTTTAATGGGCTTTTCCTACGCCCATTATGCATTCTGGCCCATGTGGTCCATTCCGGTTGCGGTTTATGGCTTCCTCCCCCAGCTTGCCCTAATCAATGGCGCCGCCATCTTCCCAAATGTATGGGATCCATGGTTTTTAGTGTACGCGTTCCTGTTTGTTGGGGCTTATGGTCAGGACCTGTTAGAGTTCGTTGTCGTGGGAGGAACATTCCGAAAATGGTGGAATGATCAAAGAATGTGGAGTGTAAGAGCGCTGTCTTGTTTATTGTTTGGAACCATGGAGTTCGTGTTGAAATCTGTGGGGTTTTCGAATTTCGGTTTCAATGTTACTAGTAAAGTAATGGATCCTGAACAGAGCAAGAGGTACGAGGAGGAGTTGTTTGAGTTTGGAGTTTTCTCGCCGATGTTCGTGCCCATTGTCATGGTTGCAACCGTGAATTTGGCCGGTGGGGTCATCGGAATTTGGAGATCGTGCGGCGGAGGCGGATGGGAAGAAATGTTGCCTCAGTTGTTGGTGGTTGGATTTGCGGTAGCGAATTGCTGGCCGGTTTATGAGGCCATGGCTTTAAGGAACGACGGAGGGAAGGTGCCACCCAAAATTACCTTCTTATCCCTCTTCCTCGCTCTGCTTCTTTGCTATTTTGCAGCTTTTTTGTTTTAATTAAGTTAAATATTTTCATTTAACTTAATTCTAATTATTAGCTATTTAAAATATTTTGAATGTTTTTAATATTAATACAAATTGAAATTGAAAATATATAACAGAGTATACCTTCAACCCATTCAACCCAACAGACCGTACCAACCCAATTCAAATTATCAGATTATAGGTATTGGTTGAGTTTATTTTCCTCGACTCGAGATAGGGAATGAGTTTATTTTTCTGAACTCAAATTGGTTTGGTTCAATTTTAGATTTATGGGACAAAAATCTAAGGTTGACCCGGATCGAAGTATTAGGTTATCAATCCAATCAACCAAAACTTCTCCAAGAAAATTTCTCAACCCAATTTGAAATCCAACTCGGACCATGTTGTACTGTGACCCTAATAATTGAATATGAATGTATGAACGAAGACGTTTTAGAGCCCACGATAAATAATTTTCTATTTATTAAATAAATAAATATATATTTTTTTTACCTATATTTTCATAACATAACATTAGAATATTCGCTCACCATGCCCAGGCCCGCACTTCTAAATTTAAGAAAATGAAGGGTTTCGAAATAAATTATAAAATTCAACCAATAAGTTCGGATGCAAAATCTCACACTCCAAAAAATCATGGAGCAATACATTGCACGCGCCGCCATACCAAACCCTCCGCCACTCCCACTAAACTCCCAACACCTCTCCCGCCGCACCACTCTCTTCAACCGCCTCTTCGCCGCCGTTTACGCCGCTGCCATTTTATCTCTGTTTTATTACCACTTAACTTCACTTCTCAAATCCCCCACCTCTGTTTCTTCCTTCTTCGTCTCTATTTCTCTATTCATCTCCGACGTCGTTTTAGCGTTCTTGTGGGCCACCACTCAATGCAACCGTATGATTCCCCTCCGCCGCCGCGAGTTCCCTAATAACCTCAAGCAGTTACTAAAAAACGATTCGGATTTTCCGGCGTTGGATGTCTTCATTTGCACTGCGGATCCGTACAAGGAGCCACCAATCAACGTCATCAACACAGCATTGTCCGTCTTGGCTTATGACTACCCGACAACTAAGATCTCCGTCTATATCTCCGACGACGGCGGCTCCGCCGTGACGCTCTTCGCTTTCATGGAAGCGGCCAGATTCGCCGCCGAATGGTTGCCGTTTTGCAGGAAAAACCACGTCGTTGAAAGGAATCCCGAGGCGTTCTTCGAGTCCAACCAGGATTTGGACTCTGAATCGGAGAAGATCAAGGTACATAATCTATATTTTTTTAATAATAAAAAAAAAAATCGTTTATTCCAAATTAATTTAAATTACTATTTTTGGAAAATTCACTGAATTTTCTTAAATATTTTAAATTTGGATTTGAAATGTGAGTAGTAGAAATTATTAGCCAGGCTGTTTAATCTGATTTAAAAATATTATTGAAACTGTTGGATGATGAAAGTCTCGGAACTCATCCATGGAACGATCATGAGTTTATAAACGAAAAATACTCTCTCCGATGCCTTTTGGATAAGCCCAAAGCAAAACCATGAGAGCTTATACTTAAAGTGGACAATATCATACCATTGTGGAGAGTCGTGTTTGTCTAACATGGTATCAGAGTCATGCCCTTAACTTAGTAGTGTCAATAGATTGGTAAATCCTCAAATGTCGAACAAAGAATTTCATAAGAAAAGGAGTCGAGCTTCTTCGAAGGCAGTAAAAAATGATTAAAACTCCAAAAGAGTCGAGCCTCGATTAAAGGGAGACGTACTTTGTTCGAGGAGAAGTGTTGGATGATAAAAGTCCCATATCGACTAATTTAGGGAATCCCCCCTTGTGGAAACTCAAAGCAAAGACATGAGAGCTTATACTCAAAGTAGACAATATCATACCATTGTGTAGAGTTGTGTTCGTCTAACATAAACAACTCTGTGTATATTAGTTCTTATAAAACAAGAAAAATAAAAATTTAAGAAATGGGTTGTGTTTGGATGTGCAGATAATGTATGCAAAAATGAAAATTCGAATAGAAAATATTTTGGAGAAAGGGAAGGTTGGAGAAGAGTTCATGAATGGAGAAGAAGAGAGAATGATTTTGGGTAAATGGACCAATTCCTTCACTCCACGACATCATCCGACAATCATTCACGTATTGTTGGAGAGCAGTAAGAACACTGACATAACTGGAGAGTCATTACCAAATCTCATCTATGTTTCAAGGCAAAAAAGTGAAACTTCACGACACAATTTCAAGGCTGGTGCTCTTAATGCTCTGGTAATTAACCCTTTTACTCATTTCCTTTCTCATATCAAAGTTGTTGTTGTCACTTAATTGTGTTTTACTGCAACAGCTGCGAGTGTCAGCTACAATGAGCAACGCACCGATTGTCCTGACTTTGGACTGTGACACCTATTCCAACGACCCGCAAACACCTCTTCGGGTGTTATGTTACTTTATGGACCCAAATTTTGGAAGCAATTGTGGCTACGTTCAGTTCCCTCAACGATTCCGTGGGATCAGCAAGAATGATGTGTATGGCAGCGAGTATATGCGGCTGTTCATATTTAACCCAATTGGTATGGATGGGTTGTTTGGCCCAGGCTATCTTGGCACCGGGTGTTTTTTTGTTCGACGAACTTTCTTCGGTGGCCCATCGGCGCTCGAACCACCTGAGCTCCCCGAGCTTCACCCAAGTCATGTTGTCCAAAACTCCATTCGGTCTCGACAGGTGTTGGACTTGGCTCATCTAGTTGCGAGGTGTGATTATGAGATTAACACCAAATGGGGTTCCAAATTGGGGTTTAGATATGGGTCTTTAGTGGAGGATTATTTCACGGCGTATCTACAGAAATCGGAGGGGTGGAAGAGTGTGTTCTGTAATCCAAACAGGGCAGCTTTCTACGGCGACGCTCCGATGAACCTTCTGGACGCGGTGAATCAAGTGAAGAGATGGGCTATTGGGCTTTTGGAAGTGACATTCTCAAAGTACAGCCCAATTACATTCGGCGTGAGGTCCATGGGCCTTCTCATGGGTATTTCTTATTGTCATAACGCGTTTTGGGGGTTTTTGTGTATTCCCGTCACGGTTTATGCCTTTCTCCCCCAATTGGCTCTTCTCAATGGCGCCTCCGTCTTCCCTAGGGTTTGGGATCCATGGTTTTCAGTGTATGCATTTCTGTTCCTCGGAGCCTATGGCCAAGACCTTCTGGAGTTTCTTCAGGAAGGAAGCACGTTCCAGAAATGGTGGAACGATCAGAGGATTTGGAGCGTAAGAGCGCTGTCTAGCTACTTCTTTGCATCCATTGAGTTTTCGTTGAAGTCTCTTGGGATTTCGGCGCTAGGTTTCAATGTCACCAGCAAAGTTGTCGACCAAGACCAGAGCAAGCGATACGATCAGGAGTTGTTTGAGTTTGGAACCTCCTCGCCGATGTTCCTGCCCATGGCCACGGCGGCGATTGTTAACTTAGCCGGTTTCGCCGGCGGACTTATTGGGATTTGGAGGTCCGGCGGCGCGTGGGAAGAAGTTTTTGTTCAGATTTTTCTGGCTGGATTTACAGTGGTGAATTGCTTCCCGCTTTATGAGGCCATGGCGTTTAGGAAGGATGGAGGGAAATTGCCACGCGAAATTACTTTCTTGTCCCTATTCCTCGCTCTGCTTCTTTGCTCTTTTGCTGCTTTTTTCTCTTCATTTAACTGAGGGGTTTTCTAGAATTTCACATTTGTTTGGCTGTCTGTGGTGTTGGGATATTAGCATTTCGTTTGATGAGATTAGTTTGAGGAATTTTATATAACGAAAAATTACTTTATTATAATTATTTTAGTATTGTTGTTAGTACCCTTGATCAAAGTGAATAAGCCGGACAATTTTCGCTAGTAGTGGGTTTGGGCTGTTACAAATAGTATCAGACCCAGTTACGAATGAAAATTGTTAGTAGTGGATTTGGACGGTTATAAATAGTATCAGAGCCTGTTATCAATAGAAATTACTACCGAAAGTTTAAGCTGGATTGTTACAAATGGTTACAAATGGCTAACAGTAAGTTTGAGCTGGCTTGTTACAAATGGAAGTTTGAGTTGGATAGTTACAAGTTGGGTAGTTACAAATGGAAGTTTGAGCCGGGGAGTTTGAGCTGGATTGTTACAAATGGCTAGCAGTAAGTTTGAGTTGGATTGTTACAAATGGTGGAGAGCCGGTTACCGGTTACCGAATAGTGCAAGACACTAGTTAGGATTAAATCACTTCAAGACACTAGTTAGGATTAAACCACTTCCCTAATAGACAGGTTTTAAAACCGTGAGGTTGATGGTGATGACTATACGTAACGAAATATATCTGCTGCTAGTGATGATGTTATATAGTAATACATTATCGTTGGAGCGATTTACAACTCAATGACAAGATAATTTCACACGTGTGAAAAACTAAAAGCATGCAATACAGTTTAACTTAATTTAAATAACTTAGCCTAATTTTTTTAAGTATGATTAGTAATAAATTTCCTCTCCTAAGTCGGGTTGTTCTATAAGTTTATTACAGTATCTGGGTCGGGTATGGGTGTCGGTTCGGATTCGACCCATTTGTGAGTCTTAGAGAAAGTGCAAATCCTTCTTGAAGAGCAAGCAAAGACAACAAACAAAGGTGACCATCTTCATTTCAATTTCATCTGAGAGATGCGGAGGAAGAAATTGAAGGAGACGAAGATCGCCATGGATCCAAAGCTAACTGAGGTCTCGCAGCACTTCGATCGCTTCAAAGCTGCGTTTGTTAGGCACGATAACGATTCTTGTAGCAATCTCCTCCCTCAGCTGAAGGTGTCGGTTTTATTTCAGAACCCTAATGTTTCTCCCTATGACTCCTCCGTTCGCTACGTTTCTGGAGTTTTAGCGTGTTTTCTTCTTTTCTTGAGAAGTTGGTTTTGATAATGTTGCTCAAGTTTCCGAAATCTTTCTTCATTTTATTTTTGCAGGTTCTTTTAACTGGATTTAGAAGTCTTCCACCATTGTTTGAAGATACGCCCAATGCAGTCCATGAATTGACGGTAGCTAGTAAGAATGCATACTCCATGCCGTAGTTCTATAGCTCTTATTGGCTGGCCTATATTTTTCTGTATGAATAATTTGGAATAATTTACTGTCGCTTGGGTCTTGAAATTACTCAACTGAAGAGAAACTTATAGTCTGGTCATGCATCTTCATAGTAACATATGGAGACTTATATTTGTATGGAGCTTGGTAATTGTTATTCAATTGCATGATTAGTGACTGTAAAGCCACAACCCGAACTACAAGCATAAGCTACTAGCTTCTGTTATCTTCAATGATAAGATTATTATGGAGCCTTGGAACCATTTTCCCATCTTAGAAGCTAGATGACCGATACCAGTCGATGAAAATTTGTCTAACGTTTTAATGAGCCATTGAAGCAATTTTACTCAGATGTACGAAATATGAGAAGCAAATGTCGTAAATTGATTAATTATCTAATAAAAATTTGAGAATCACAGAAACTTGATCACTTGGACGTGGATAAATAATTTACTTTCTGGGTCATTGAATATTCTGATGCATAATTTTCTGTACGCAAGACTTTGTTATCTGTATGGAACTTTGGTTTTTTCTTTCCCTGTATAGTCATTTTCTAAATTGAAATCTTGTACAATTTTTATGTTCACTTGGGGACTTCAGGGGATATATACGAGCATGCTGTATTACTTAGTGTGAAGATTGAAGATCAAGATGCATTTGAAAGAGATTTCTTCCAATTGAAGCCTTACTATACTGATGCTCGGTATGTTTCTCTTAAGTGAAATTTGAATTCCTAAATTCTATTTAATTGATTAAATCTCGGTATATTTGCTTGTTTATTCCTAAATTCTCGTAAGAGTTAAATGATTTATACTCATTCACGTAGATATAAATTTAACTGAAGTTCTATTGAGCTATTTGATTCTTTGTTTATTTAAAGTGAAACATCATCGAAAACAAAAGCTGCTTATTGATATTATTTGCAATTATAATTCTCTTAGTTTGTCAGTATTCACTAGTTTACTTTAATGTATTATCTTCTTTCTTTCATGTAAATAAGTTAATTAATTCAACTGAACTGATTCAGTGAGATGGTGGACTGACAATGAATTGCTGCACATTAGTAAATGGATCCAAACTTATCAGACAAACATCTTCTATGAGTTATCTTTATGTTCAAAACTGATATTTAATCTATAACTTTAGGCTGAGCTTCCTGTGGTTATCTTGCATTTTACCAGAATTGCCACATTGAGATCACTTGATATTACCTTGTGAGTTTGAACTAATTTTATCTCATGATTTTTTTTTTCTCGGAGCAGTAACTGCCTTCCGCCATCCCCTCAGGAGTATCCCATCTTGGGTCTCAACCTTTTGAGGCTTCTTGTACAGAACAGAATTGCTGAATTTCATACTGAACTTGAACTTCTCTCCACCTCTGCTTTGGAGAACCCATGCATTAAACATGCTGTAGAGCTGGAGCAATCTTTCATGGAAGGGGCTTACAACCGTGTATTGAGTGCTCGACAGACAGTGCCACATGAAACCTTTGGTTATTTTATGGACCTCCTTGCAAAGACTGTAAGGTAACTCATCTAAATAAGGTGTCTAAGTAATATAGTGATAGATGAGAAATCCCACCTCCTTCGAAGTGTTTGCCGAATTCTCTCTCACTCTCTCTTCTTACTTGGGGTCACTGACAAGTAGCAGGTCCATTTCATTCTTAGTTTCTATTCATAGTTTGCGTCTTTTCTGCCACTTCCAGGGATGAAATAGCCGGTTGCAGTGAAAAGGCATATGATTATCTTTCAATAAGTAATGCCCGCCAAATGCTGCTGTTTTCCTCTGACCAGGAACTTTTGGAATATGTCAAGGAGGTAACCTCTGTTAAGTCTGTTGGATGGTATCTAGCCATCGATAATCTACGTAATCACTAAAAAGTTTTAGGTTAGACCAAAGTTTTTTTTTTTTTCACTGAACTGCGAAACATTTACCATGATGCGGTGCATATAGTCCATTGAACTGATCTGCAGTATGTTGAGTCTCACCCTGGCTAACTAAGGGGACGATCATGAGTTTATAAGTAAGGAATACATTTTCATTGGTTTGAGGCCTTTTGGGAAAACAAAAACTAAAACGATGCTCAAAGTGGACAATATCATATCATATTATGAAGGGTCCGTGGTTCCTATTAGGAGTAGTTTCCATTGGAGGGTTTGCACCTGTTGATGGAAATCTTATGTTTCAATGCAGGAGCATCCCGAGTGGGAGATAACGAACGGCATCTTATATTTCCAGAAGGTGAAAGAATCTGCACCTTGCAAGGAAATTCCTTCTCTTCAACTTATCAACCAAACACTCAGTTACGCAAGGGAGTTGGAGCGGATTGTATGAACCAAGCTAGCAGCTTCTCATGATTGTCATCTGCAGATTTACAACATGCCTAGGTTTATGATTCTCCCTCCCCCTCTTATGATCATTATGGGTTTCAAAGTTATTTTTTTTGTTGACATCGACTCAGATTTGCATCGAATTATCTTGGTATCTTCATTAACATAAGATGACTGTTCATGCATTTTTCTTTTTCCAAGTGTTTGTTTACAATTACATATCCTCGGCATCTAGTTAGATTCGAACGTCAAGGAAGTCGTTATCATTTGATTATTCCTATGGGATTAAAAAATGGCTTCAAACATTACTTTGAAGCTCAAGTTTACAAAATGGGTTTCCATGTATTCGAATCTGATAAAATTGTGATTCAAATACTAAGGTGTTTGTAATTGCAGAGCAGAGTTGCTTCAGGTTCGGAAATTTTTGAAGCGATGAAAAAATGAAATAATTAGAGGAGAAAGGTACGTTATAATATTCTAAACTTTTTATCCATGTTCCATTGACCTGGAGTTTATTAATTTTTAGATTAGTTATGATTTCAGAACTTCTATTAGATTAACTATTTTATTTTTAGTTTTCTTTCAAAATTATACNTTTTTTTTTTTTTTTTTTTTTTTTTTTTTTTTTTTATAAATAAAATTTGTCTATTAGATTATGTAACAAATGAACACTTGGAATGGATTTATAACACTGTTTCGTACTGTACTTTTCTTCTTTTATTCTATTATCCATTTGTATTCTTTTATTCAAATTAATGAAAATTGGGATATCATTAAAGGATAAAGTAAGTCAAAGGACAGATTATAAATATATATTATAAAAAAAAAAAAAGAGCAAACAAATATGTATTGATTAAAATTAGAAAATCAAATGAAAACAAAATAAAGTCATTGTCAGATCAAAATTGGGTCTTTAAAATAAAAAGTAGATAAGATTTAAATAAGCTATTTATTATTAAAATTAAAACAGTGAATGGAAGAATAGAATATAAATGAAATGCAATTTGTTGTCTGTGTCGCGGCGACGGAAGTTGCGACGGCGCGCCGAGTCCCGGCCGGTGGGGGCGGCCCCCATAACTCTGGAACGTTCCGAACCTGTCTCTATCCGTACAACTTGTGCCCTTCATTGTCAACCTCGAATATTTCAAAATCTCTTGTGGCTTACAACTCCCTCTTTTTTTCTTTCTTTTTCTTTTTTTTTTGGAATTTGGATCTTTTCTATTCTTTAACCATTTTTTTTTATTTTTTTTTGCCATAAATAAATAAATAAAATCCCATCCCCATTTTATTCAATCATTAATCAAATTGTCTCTATTTTTTTTTTTAATTCCATTGATTACCCCTCTTTCAATTAATACTTGTTAGTTTCATTTTTTTTTTCTCGTCAAATGTTTGAGTCTTCTTGTACGGCTAGACGAATGTAAATCCGATTTGAAAAAGTTAACGGGTAAAATTTAGGAAGGAATAAATGACGGCGTCCCTAAATAATTTTTTTAGAAATAAATATTTTATATATAAAAAGTTACCCGACAAAATTTAGTTCTATCTCTAAAATAATTTGTAAGCTACTTATTCGTTAATAGTACATAAACCTACATAACACATAATTAGGACGTTCTAGAGCTATGTTATGGAGTGAAATTTAGATGAACTAACATCATTGCCTTAAATTAAATTATTTAAAAGTACTTTTAAACAAAATGGTTTTGTTAAAAAGAAAAAATCATAACTATTCCAACAATAGAATAGAAGCGTTGGATTTAAAACTTTGGACATCAAATAAACACCCGTTTGAAATTTCACGAATTAAACGTATATCGTTTCCTAAAGTAATTAAGCCAATAATAACCAACATTTTTTTTTATTAGAAATTGATAGAATAAACCATATTTAATATTCTTAATCTTGCCGACCTGAAATTACCTTTTGTTATTCTATTATTTTCTTGGGGATGCTTATAATTACTATAACTTTTTAAATTTGTAATTTGAAATGGTCAATTAATTCACTAATTAATGTTGTATTTATCTCCAACCCTTGAAACCTCCAAAAACAGAAAATAATAATAAATACATGGAAAACGATGTTAGGTTGACAAAATTATAAATTTATTTTTAAAAAATTAATTAAAGAAGATTAGTTGATTTGAACTTTTTTTTTAAGGCATTTACAATACCAATTGAGGGGTTGATATTATATTAATATAATATACCATTTTCCATCCAAATTTATATTTTATTTTTAATTACATGTTGCAATTGACTGATTGATTGATTAATAATTTGAAGTGTTGAGATAATAAAATAGATTTTTTTTTTAATTTCGCTAATTTTGAAATTAATTTTATGCTTATTAAAATCTAAATTTTCAATTTAGAGTAGTCAAATGCCTACTAAACAAAAAAAAATATATTTATTATTAATAGTATTGTTTATATATAGAGAGAAAATATTTAATATTTATATATATATATATATATATATATATGATATTATATAATTGGTTGTATAGATTCTATGCCACAACATTGGAATATTCCTTCTTTCAAGATAGAATCTTTCCATAAATATTGGATTCTTTTTTTTTTTGGGAGAAAAAGTCAAAATCTTTTATTTCAAGAAAAAAAAAAAAAAAAGTCATAACCTTTAAGCCATGTCTAATCAAACACCAAAAATATTTTCTTCGCTTTAATTACTTTTTTTTGGGGGAAATTATTCCATCAAATCAATTTCTTCTCCCAATCATTTGATATAGAATAAAACTTAGGGAGAATTAAATTAATTATTTATAACAAAACAATTAAAATTTAAAGTTACATTTCATTTTAAATGTGTAAAAATAAAATATAAATGTAAATTTTTAAAAATTTATATAAAAAATTGGATTTTTGTATAAATTAATGAATGTTACATCACTGTTTCTTGTTTACAATTAAATTAAAAATAATTTATATAAGTGATGGGAAGGAGACAGATTTGGTTGAGGATATGGATGAACCCTAGAACCATTGACAGCCACACCTCCTTGGAGCTTTCCCACGATCCACAATTTTTTATTTTTTATTTTTTATTTCTAAAAACTAGAGTCAAAAATAAAAATTATATAAACAAATAAAAAATAAAATTCATCGTTCAAGTTGAAGAGACAAGTGGGCTATAGTCGGAATCTCTCAATCTAATTTTTAAAAGGATATAAAAGAGAAAATAAATATCTTTCCAGGACTTGCAACATATTATATTATCGAGACGTTTAAGTTTTGTTAGTTTTTCTGTCTTCTTTGTATAGTTTTCATTCTTACCTTTTTGTTTAAGATGACATCGTATGTGACCTGGACTAGTTTGAGTTCTAACCATTAGTGATCACCAATCTCGTCTCAATACAAGGGACATGTACCTCTTCTCGTGCATAACTTTTGATACATTTTCTACCATTTGAGTGCATCAAGAGTGTTGAGTTCTGAGCCTCAACAAAGACCTTCATTTTGAACTCATCAAACTCAGGCACACACAACGATAAAAGGACCCCATATGAGAATAGGGAAAACCCATTTACGAGCCCCTAATACTATCTAGCTCAAAAGCTTGACAAGGTTGGGATCCTCTCGTTAGGAATAAGTTGTCTCAAGGATGGTTGAATTGTTATGTGATTCAACTCCGACTCATGGATGAGATAGTTCTGCACCACTTTAAACATATACTCTTCTAACCTGAAGATAGTGTTCCTTACTTATAAACCTACAATCATCTTCTTAATTAGCCAACGTGGGACTCCCCGAATAATCATCANCGCACGATTTTTTATTTTTTATTTTAAAAAACCAGAGTAAAAAATACAAATTATATAAATAAATAATAAATAAAAAATAAAATTCATCGTTCAAGTTGAAGAGACAAGTGGGCTATAGTCCGAATCTCTCGATCTAATTTTTAAAAGGATACAAAAGAGAAAATAAATATCTTTCGAGGACTTGCAACATACTAAGTAAACTCTTTTATATTATCGAGACGTTTAAGTTTTATTAGTTTTTCTGTCTTTTTTGTATAGTTTTCATTCCTACCTTTTTGTTTAAGATGACATCATATGTGACCTGGACTAGTTTGAGTTCTAACCATTAGTGATCACCAATCTCGTCTCAATAAACAAGGGACATGTACCTCTTATCTTCTTAATTAGCCAACGTGGGACTCCCCGAATAATCATCCACAATAATAATAAAAAAAAAAAAATTTGATTATTATACCGACTGTAATTTGTTTGAGTTCAAAAAAGTCGAGTCATTATTATATAAAAAAATTATGGCAACTAAAAAAAAGTACCATTCAAGTTGACGAGACAAGTGGGTTATATAGCCTATACGAGAACAATCTCTCTACCTAGTTCTTCAATAAAATTATTAACACGGATCATTTATATTTATTTATTTATTTTATCTAATAAATAAATAAATAAAAATGCAATAAAGTATTAAAGTCAGTCACTATCTCATCAGCATAAAAATCTGGAGAGATCNAACAATAATAATAATAAAAAAATGATTATTATACCGACTGTAATTTGTTTGAGTTCAAAAAAGTCAGAGTCATTATTATATAAAAAAATTATGGCAACTAAAAAAAAGTACCATTCAAGTTGACGAGACAAGTGGGTTATATAGCCTATACGAGAACAATCTCTCTACCTAGTTCTTCAATAAAATTAACACGGAAATTTATATTTTTATATATATATTTTTTTGTATAATAAATAAATAAAAAAAAATGCAATAAAGTATTAAAGTCAGTCACTATCTCATCAGCATAAAAATCTTGGAGAGATCAAAGTCTTCACTTCCTCCATACATTTCTTTAAACTTTATGCTCTCATTATATTTACTTAATTAATATGCTAATGTCACTAATTAATAAATTAAACATTTTTCTTTATTCCAATGCTAAAGTATGTTTTTTTTTTTTCAATTATNCAATTATTAAAAAAAAAAAAACATGAGAGAAAAATTAATGGGGTGGGCTGCTTTGTTATTTGATAATTATTTACCTTTGTCCTCATTAAGGGAAATTATTAAATAATATTTTAAACAAAGGAACCATCATTGGCAATTAAATAATTGGAGTGCACCAATCAAAATTGCTGAATTAGAAATAGAATTAAAAGTCAATTAAAAAATAATTACAATTATAATTCAAGCTTATCTTTTATTGTTAATGCTAACAACTTTTCCCAAAAACATTATTTTTTTCCATAAAAAAGAAATTAATATAAACCAACTAATTATTGTTGTTTTTGTCTTGTCTTTTTCTTGTATATAATAAAAATTATGAAAATTGGATGATGTAAAATGTAAATCCAATTAGATTAATAAAATTTTATATAGCTTTATGTTAATGCTGTGTGACATTATATGCACATTGTTCTATTGTATTAATTAAAATACACCACTTCACTAACCCAATTACCCATAATTATTTTCTAGAACATCAAAGTACATGAGATTTTTCTAATTATTATTATTATTTTTTTTTTGTTGACATTACATTATAATAATTAAGAGCAAAAGAACCCATTACGGGTTTCGGAATTATTAATGTAATGAAAATCTTTAAAATTTAGTTCGAGAATTTAGGGTTAATTTATAGATAATGTGGTAGGAATGACAAAAGTAGGCGCGAGATCAAAAAAATATGTTTGATTTAACTTAATATAAGGTTAACTCGAGGATGAGAAAGATATTGTTGGTCTTACGAATGGATCTTTGCGGGTTTGAGGAATCTTCACCCTCAAGTTATGGGGACAAAGGTGGAGGTGAGGAGATACTGTCATTCCCGACCTTGTAGAATAAAATTATTGTATTAGTAACAGTACTGTGAAATCCCACATCAATTGGAGAAGAGAACTAAACATTTTTTATAAGAGTGTGGAAACATATTGTTAATAGACGCATTTTAAAACTGTGAGATTGATAACGTGTGAGATCCCACATCGGTCGAAGAGAAGAACGAAACATTAGGTGTG
>NC_036651.1:2789727-2796838 GCF_002806865.2 Cucurbita pepo subsp. pepo | reverse complement strand
AAAAAAAAAAAAAAAAAAAAAAAAAAAAAAAAAAAAAAAAAAAAACTCCCACAAAAACCAAGTTGTACAACTCGTTGTTGGATTCGATGGAATCACACTCCCCAATCAACCACCACCTCTCCCTCCCCTTTCCTCTCCCCCTCACCATCATTTTACACCCACAACCCCATCAGATTTCCGACCTTCCGGTGGCCTTCTCCGACAAAACCCCCTAAATCGCCATGACCGAGCCCGATTCCAATCACCCCTCCACCCTTTTCCCCAAATCCACCCACCGTTCCGTCCCCGACGACCGGACCCAGCTCATGGATTTCGATCTCGACTTGGACTTCCCTTGGCCCTTGGATCAAATCCCTTCATTCGCTTCCAACCCCATGTCCCCTTTTCTCGTTTCCACCTCCGATCATCTNGACTTGGACTTCCCTTGGCCCTTGGATCAAATCCCTTCATTCGCTTCCAACCCCATGTCCCCTTTTCTCGTTTCCACCTCCGATCATCTCGGTTCCCCTCTCTGGGCCTTCTCCGAACCCGACGACGACGACGATTCCAAGTTTCCTGCCTCTACCTGCTCTGTTCTTGGTCAGTTTTCATTCCATTTTTTACCCCCTTTTCTCTAATTTCTTGTTTTCTCGATTCCATGGAGCTTTGAGTAACTTTATGTTTATGATTCTTCGTGGGGTTTCTGGATTTTAGTTTTCTGTGAGTTTGAATCTTGTCATTGTGAGTTGTAGTTCATATTAGGAGGATTCTTTTCTATTTAAAATGGCTTAACTGTACAGCTGAGAGCAGGTACTTCCAATTCCAATTCTGTACCACAAAAGCCGTCCGAGAATCACAAGTTTAAAATTCTTCCAGTTCAATCTTCATCATGGGGACTAATCCCATCGGAGAATCCAGATGGGTATTGCTTAATCAAAGAAAAAATGGCACAAGCTCTTCGATACATTAAGGAATCCTCCGACCAGCATGTTCTAGCTCAGGTTTGGGCGCCCGTAAAAAGTGGTGGCAAGCTTGTACTTTCAACTTCTGGCCAACCCTTCGTCCTTGATTCACAGAGCAATGGACTTCATCAGTATAGGATGGCCTCTTTGACTTTTATGTTTTCTTTGGAGCCCGACCAGGATGGATATCTTGGTCTCCCTGGTCGTGTTTTCCAGCAAAAGTTGCCTGAATGGACTCCAAATGTGCAGTATTACTCAAGCAAGGAGTACCCTCGACTTAGTCATGCTCTTCACTACAATGTTCAAGGAACTTTGGCTTTGCCTGTTTTCGACCCATCCGGGCACTCTTGTCTCGGTGTTCTTGAGCTTATTATGACCTCACCAAAGATCAATTATGCACCTGAGGTGGACAAAGTCTGCAAAGCTCTTGAGGTTTAAGTTTCATCTTCTATCATTCTTAACAAGTGTTGTGTGTTCATGTTAATGCTTCTCGATCTCNTTTCTATCATGTCTTAACAAGTGTTGTGTGTTCATGTTAATGCTTCTCGATCTCGATTGTATTGGACGAAGGACATGACATGTTTAGCCATCATAAATGTTTTGCTAACTTTATGAAACTCTTTTCTTGTTGCAGGCTGTGAATCTAAAAAGTTCAGAGATTTTGGATCATCCAAATAATCAGGTCAGTGATGAAACGTTATATGTATGAAACTCGTGTTTGATTCCATTTCGGATGATGAATATTGTCTAGTTTGGTTTTTTTCTTGCTCGATCTCACAGATACATACTTCGCAATGCTTTTCAAACCAGATTTGCAACGAAGGTCGACAGAATGCACTGGCTGAAATTTTGGAGGTACTCACAGTTGTATGCGAAACTCATAACTTACCATTGGCTCAAACCTGGGTTCCGTGCAGGCACCGAAATGTGCTCGCTTACGGTGGAGGTTTGAAGAAAAGCTGTACTAGCTTTGATGGTAGTTGCATGGGACGGATTTGTATGTCTGCAACCGAAGTAGCATCGTATGTTGTCGATGCTCACATGTGGGGTTTTCGTGACGCATGTTTAGAACATCATTTACGAAAGGGTCAAGGTGTTTCTGGGAGAGCGTTTTTATCCCACAGCTCATGTTTTTGTGGAGACATCACTCAATTCTCCAAGACTGAGTACCCTTTGGTACATTATGCACTCATGTTTGGATTAAAGAGCTGTTTTTCGATCTGTTTACGAAGCACGTTTACTGGAGACGATGAGTACATTCTAGAGTTTTTCCTGCCACCGAGTATTGTCGATTATCAGGAACAAAAGACTTTGTTGGGTGCATTGATGGCAACAATGAAGCAGCATTTCTACACTCTCAAAGTTGCTTCTGGAATCAACCTTGAGGACGAGGAAGGACTTGTCGAGATCATTCAAGTGTCGAGAAATGGAGGATTCGAGTCGAGAATTGAATATATTCAAATTCCTCGACCTATGGAATTGCCTCCTCACTCTGATGCCATGCCAAATGCAGGAGAGGTAGTTGCATTAGAAAAGCTGCAGCAGCAATCTTTAATGGTTCATGATACTCCAAAGGACGAAAACAATAGCGCTCGGGACGACGAAAGCCACAACCCTGCTCCTTGTCCACAGAGTAAGGAAGTAAAAAAGACGTCGGAAAGAAAGCGTGGAAAAGCTGAGAAATCGATTAGTCTTGAGGTTCTTCAACAATATTTTGCTGGCAGTCTTAAGGATGCTGCTAAAAGCCTTGGCGGTATGTTGTTGATTCTGTAGTTAAAGACTATAAAACTGTGCTTGCTTATCTTATCTATCTTGTTTTTTCCATTTTGACAGTTTGTCCGACGACAATGAAGCGTATCTGTAGGCAACACGGGATTTCACGGTGGCCATCTCGGAAAATCAACAAGGTCAATCGTTCACTTTCAAAACTAAAGCGCGTAATTGAATCGGTTCAAGGAGCCGAAGGAGCATTCGGTATATCATCTCTAGCTACGAGTCCTCTTCCTGTTACCGTTAGTTCGAGTTCTCATCCTTTAACTCCGGAAGGGTCTAATCAGCAAAACTTTGTTGCTTCCCAACCATCTGATCCACAATATAAAGAAACGAACACCTCGGAAGGACAGACAATCGACACATGGGCTAGATTGGAAGATCAATTACATAGGGGAGTGTTGAGTCCCGAAGAACCAATCCACGAACAAAACGGATATCTGCCGAGGTTTGGAAATGGTTTGAGCAATTATAGAACGGGGAGTGGATCACGGGAAGAGAGCGTCGGGACACCTACTTCTCATGGTTCATGCCAAGGTAGTCCTGCAAATGACAGTGGTGTAGCTAATAATCCTATTTCTATTCCCCAGCAGCAAGAACAATGTGTTAGAAGAGAATCCCCTGAAGTAGCATTCCATCCGATCGATAAACTGAATATATCAGCACCTGCTCGTCCGATCCCGGATACGCTCGTAATGGTTGAGCCCACTGAGGAAGCATTTGGAGGAATGCTGATTGCAGATGCAGGTAGTTCCAAGGACTTGCGAAATCTTTGCGCTTCGGTGGCCGATGCTGTTCTCGACGAGCAAGTACCTGAGTTTTGTTGGTCCAACCCTCCTGATATAGCTCTGAGACAACCTATGGAGTCTGTTTGTCACACAGTCCCTTATATGTCAGCAGGGCAAGACGCAAGAAGGATGACTATCAAGGCGAGTTATAAGGAAGATATCATTCGGTTTCGAATTCCGTTGAGTTCGGGTATTGTGGAGTTAAGAGAAGAAGTGGCAAAGAGATTGAAAATGGAGGTGGGTACGTTCGATATCAAATACATGGACGATGATCGAGAATGGGTTCTTATGGCGTGCGATGCAGACCTGCAAGAGTGCGTAGAGATCTCGAAGTCATCAGGTAGCAATATAATAAGATTGTTGGTTCATGATATAAGTGTGAATCTTGGGAGTTCTTGTGAGAGTACTGGGGAGTGAGGCTGTTGGGGTTGTAGATATCAAAAATTTGTTGACATCTCCTGTCTCTCTATATATATTATATTGTATTAGGAAGCCAAGATTTAGATCTTAGGTATTGATATTATTTTGATCAAACTGTATAAAATCTTTCCTATCAATTGCACTCATTCTCTCCTTTTTTGTTTCTTATTCTTCTTCTTTGTCAAACATGATCTGTTTATGAGAACGTGTTGGGTACCGAGAAGACGATATAAAACTTAGCATCGATCGCTTGAATATAGACATCTAGATTGTTGCTAGGATCGTTGCTTATAAATGATTTTCGGCTTGAACTTGAACCTCTTGATGTCGATTGTGAGATTCCACATCGACTAGTGAGGGGAAACGAAACATTTCTTATAAGGGTGTGGAAACTTCTCTCTAGTCGACGCGTTTTAAAACCTTGAGGGAAGACTGTAAGGGAAAGCTTAAATATGACAATATCTGGTAGCGGTGGATTTAGGTTGGTTGGATTTGGACATTATGAGTTCTTTCATTATGACATTATGACAATATCTGACACGTGCTTTCATTATGAGTTCCCACATTGGTTGGAGAGGAAAAACGAAACATTTCTTATAAGGGTGCGTAAATCTCCCCCTATGTACGCGTTTTAAAATCTAGCGGTGGATTTGGACGGTCACAAATGGTATCAGAGTCAGGCACCAGGTAGTGTCCCAGCGAGGACACTAGCCCCCAAGGGGGTGGATTGTGGGACCCCACATCGGCTTGGGGGTGGGATTGTGAGATCCCACATCGGTTTTCTTATAAAGGTGCGGAAACCTCTTCCTAGTGGACGCGTTTTAAAATCTTGAGGGTAAGCCCATAAGGAAAAACCAAAAAGAACAATATCAGCTAGCGGTGAATTTAGGCGGTCACAAATGGCATAGAGCCAGACACCAGGCAGTGTGCCAGCGAAGACACTGGCCCCAAGGGGGTAGGTTGTGAGATCCCACGTTGGTTCGAGAGGAGAAACAAAACATTTTTTATAAGGGTGCGGAAACCTCTCCCCTAGTGAACATGTTTTAAAACCTTGAGGGAAAGCCTAAAAGGGAAAGCCCAAATGTGACAATATCTACTAGCGGTGGACTTGGGCTGTTACACGGAGGATCTTTGTGTGGCCGTTCATACAAGTTTGAATGAGTTTTACCAATTCGAAGACAATCTGATCCACTGAACGAACTCGAGAATTAGAAAAAAGGCATTGATTTCATACATTGAAGCTTCTCCAACATACATATATTGAACACAAAACAAAGGCTGGACCAAAAAGGAAGGAAAAAAAAAACAAAAAAAACAAAAAAAACAACAACACTCAAAATGGCATTATACGAGGTTGCCAATTATCCGTCACTGGTCTGTGCAGTGACCATCTGTTATTACCCTCCAAATTAAAACATTAGGAGTTTGCTAAAGTATTTAAAACACAATTTTTGTTTTTTTGTTTTTTTGTTTTTTATATATCTGTATATCATTATAAAAAAGTGACAGATGGACGGTGGAGATGCTTCGTGTCCATCAAGCTCCATGGACCTGAGCTCTACCATTCCCAGTCTCAATGCTGTCTTTCTTCTAAGACTTTCCCATTGGTGACCACCTCTGATAAAATCACCTGCCCTTTAGCTTCCCTTTCTTCAATTTGGAGCTTCGTTGATTTGTAAAAGCTGGCATAGAGTATCAATTGGGCCAGCCCAAACAGTGTGCCCAGCCCATTTGGAATCTGAAAAGTTTCAATTATTGAACATTATTCAATAAAATATTATATATTCACAAAATAAATAAATAAATAAATAATAATAATTCATGTGGGCTATATTCCCTTTTTTAACCTTTATTTTCTTTTAATAATCTAACTTTTATGGCTAATTTATTTTTTTTTATTTNATTTTTTATTTTTTATTTTTTTGTTCGTAGGATGCGTATCTAGAACCTTGACCTCACACATTTATAGAAAATAAATATTTAAAAAANTTTTTTATTTAAGAAAAAAATACTTTTTTATTTTTATTTTTTATTTTTTTACTCGTAGGATGCGTATCTATAACCTTGACCTCACACATTTATAGAAAATAAATATTTAAAAAAGCATAATAAATTTGCAATGGATATAATTGTAAGAACTAAGATTACATGCATATAGAACACCTTCATTGGTGTTTTTATTTATTTTTTAATTAACTCAAAAGAAATATTAGGATAATGATTCCTTCCTTTTCCCTCAAAATTTCATATTTTAAGTTAAAAGAATTTCAAACCTTTTTCTTTTTATGTCGCCTCTATTTGTGTGGGAGAGAATAAAATGAAAATAAAAAAAGAAAAATCAAATATTTATTGAAAGAATACTTTTTTTAAAGACAAAAATCCACTCATCAATGTTAGCTAATAAATTCTATAATACGTGAGATTAGAGATTCGAACTTTTGACCTCTTCACTTAAAAGTATATATCTTAATCAGTTCAAGTAAACTGGATGAATACTAACTTAAACCAACTCAAATTAACTCGAGATTAGGGTTAGATATTGAGTTAGAAAAACGAGTAATTACCAAAATATAAGGGTCAAACGGGAGGCAAGCATAAATAGTCCAAGCCACACCATTGGCAAAAGAAGCAACGGAGAGGGATAGAGGCATATACTCCACGCTCTTTGTTTTAATCACCAATTTCTGCAACACACGAAAAAAATTCACTATTAAAATGATCCTATGAAGTACAACAAATAGGGTATGAGAATTTGGCGTCCAGTTATGCTCATGTACAAAAAGTTCTCGGATATTTATAATGAGTTAAACTTTTAGTATGTTTCGAGTCTTCTTATAAGACGGGTTTTTGTCAATTAAAGTATTATATAATCAATCAAAAGGTTAGAAATTCGAATTGGGAACCTACCATGACTGCCAATGGAGAAGCATACATGCCGATGTTAAAGAGAATGCAGATCGTTCCAACCACCATGGATCGTTTGGTATGAGTATGAAAGATGAGCATAACGAGAAGGGTGAGGAGCGTGATGAAGACGAGCTCGACGAGCAACACGACCATGACTTTGACCCGCATCTTCCGGTTGGAGAAGACGAAGAAGAGGATTATATAAGTCAACTCGATTAGGATTCCAGCTCCGTTAATGGTGATGACTAGAAGGCTTCCTGGATGCACCAGTGGAAGGCCGTAGAG
>NC_036651.1:2775092-2789523 GCF_002806865.2 Cucurbita pepo subsp. pepo | reverse complement strand
AACCTTGACCTCACACATTTATAGAAAATAAATATTTAAAAAAGCATAATAAATTTGCAATGGATATAATTGTAAGAACTAAGATTACATGCATATAGAACACCTTCATTGGTGTTTTTATTTATTTTTTAATTAACTCAAAAGAAATATTAGGATAATGATTCCTTCCTTTTCCCTCAAAATTTCATATTTTAAGTTAAAAGAATTTCAAACCTTTTTCTTTTTATGTCGCCTCTATTTGTGTGGGAGAGAATAAAATGAAAATAAAAAAAGAAAAATCAAATATTTATTGAAAGAATACTTTTTTTAAAGACAAAAATCCACTCATCAATGTTAGCTAATAAATTCTATAATACGTGAGATTAGAGATTCGAACTTTTGACCTCTTCACTTAAAAGTATATATCTTAATCAGTTCAAGTAAACTGGATGAATACTAACTTAAACCAACTCAAATTAACTCGAGATTAGGGTTAGATATTGAGTTAGAAAAACGAGTAATTACCAAAATATAAGGGTCAAACGGGAGGCAAGCATAAATAGTCCAAGCCACACCATTGGCAAAAGAAGCAACGGAGAGGGATAGAGGCATATACTCCACGCTCTTTGTTTTAATCACCAATTTCTGCAACACACGAAAAAAATTCACTATTAAAATGATCCTATGAAGTACAACAAATAGGGTATGAGAATTTGGCGTCCAGTTATGCTCATGTACAAAAAGTTCTCGGATATTTATAATGAGTTAAACTTTTAGTATGTTTCGAGTCTTCTTATAAGACGGGTTTTTGTCAATTAAAGTATTATATAATCAATCAAAAGGTTAGAAATTCGAATTGGGAACCTACCATGACTGCCAATGGAGAAGCATACATGCCGATGTTAAAGAGAATGCAGATCGTTCCAACCACCATGGATCGTTTGGTATGAGTATGAAAGATGAGCATAACGAGAAGGGTGAGGAGCGTGATGAAGACGAGCTCGACGAGCAACACGACCATGACTTTGACCCGCATCTTCCGGTTGGAGAAGACGAAGAAGAGGATTATATAAGTCAACTCGATTAGGATTCCAGCTCCGTTAATGGTGATGACTAGAAGGCTTCCTGGATGCACCAGTGGAAGGCCGTAGAGCACCCAAACTAGGCAGTTCACAAGGGTCGCGAGGTACGGGATCGGCGAGAACTGCTCGACCGATCTCTTCTTCCATATCGTGACGAAAGTCGGCCTGAAAATGAAATCAATTATAAACACAATGATGTAGAGAATTAGGGTTTTGTGGGAAAAGGGTAATCCTTACACTGGAGACAAGAACAAGAACAGTGCTATGATGTTTCCTGCACAAAACAAAAATTCGAGCAAGCTCCAAAGAAGCCATTGTTAAGGAGAGAGTGAAAGAAGAAGAGACCTTTAAAGAGAGAGAGAGAGATGGGTTTGACTCTACTACATGCTAGCTGCTTCAAGCTTCACCTTTTTATAAACTCTTATGTTCATTGCATGGACATTTCATGGGCCCTACCACACCCACCTTTATATCAACCTATGAGTTCTAGATCATTTTGATCTATAGTCATTCGTCTCACGGTT
This sequence comes from Cucurbita pepo subsp. pepo, assembly GCF_002806865.2. Taxonomy (NCBI): domain Eukaryota; kingdom Viridiplantae; phylum Streptophyta; class Magnoliopsida; order Cucurbitales; family Cucurbitaceae; genus Cucurbita; species Cucurbita pepo. The sequence continues at coordinate 2,787,938 of NC_036651.1, read as the reverse complement.
TTAAAACACGTTGGTTAGAGGAAAGTTTTCCACACCTTAACCTATAAGGAACGCTTCCTTTCTCTCTTTAACGATGGGGGATCTCACAATCTACCTCTCCTGGGGCCAGCATCCTCACTAACACACCGCCCCATGTCTGACTCTGATACCATTTGTAACCGTCTATTAGGAAGGGGTTTTCTACACTTTTACCTTATAAGAAATGCTTTGTTCCTCTCTCCAACCCATGTGAGATTTCACAATCTACCCCTCTTGGGGGCCAGCATCCTCACTGACACACCGCACTATGTCTGGCTCTGATACCATTTGTAACAGTCTATTAGGAAGGGGTTTTCTACCCTCTTACCTTATAAGGAATGTTTTGTTCCTCTCTCCAACCGATATGGGATCTCAATCTACCCCTCCTGGGGCTAGCGTGACACACTGCCCATGTCTGGCTCTGATACCATTTGTAACCGTCTATTAGGAAGGGGTTTTCCACACTCTTACCTTATAAGAAATGCTTCGTTTCTCTCTCAAACTCGATGTGAGATCTCACATGTACTTTCAATTTTTGTTCATTTCGATTTCTGGGTACGGTTAAAATGTCATTTTGGTTCATTCGTTTTTCGTTTTTATCTCGTTCGAGATCAAAATGGACGAAAGTCGAGGGTGGAGATATGAAAGTAGTGTCAAACCCAAAAAAGTGAATGAAAAATTCGGAAATAGTTGAATGACAAGGAAGTAAGTGTTAAATAGATGTAGCTTTTTGTTACCTAATTGGATGCCTAAGAGGTAAGATGGAGAGAGAAAGGAGAGAATTTGATAATCCCATCAATGTCGTCCTATTTTCCCCACTAAAATTAATTCCAACATATCCAAATCCTTTTTTGGAATTTCAACTGTTCAAATTACAATTCAATATTCAAACACCTCTTTAAAACATCATAGACAAGTTCAATCAAACAATCTAAGGTATCAATTCCTTATCAACATTTTGTACACTTATAAATAGTTCATTGTTTGTTTTGATCTGATATGTATCGTCGTTAGTTCACGATTTTAAAACGCATCCCTCTCCAATTAATGTGGTATCTCACAATCCATCCCCTTGGATGTAGGCTAGCCTCCTCATTGACATATCGTTCCGTGTTTGACTATGATACTATTTGTAACAGCCCAAGTCTACCGCTACTAGATATTGTTCATTTTAGTCTATTACATATCGTCGTTAGCCTTACGGTTTTAAAATGTGTCTATTAAGAAGAGGTTTTTCACACTTTTATAAGAAATGTTTCGTTCCACTCTCCAATCGACATGGAATCTCACATAGTATTAAATTTTAAAAAAAGACGAGATTCATCTTATTAAGAGAAGACCAGTTATTGCTTAAATTGGTTACCTTGTATGATTATCTTATTGTTAATGTAAAAGACTTTCAATTTAGTACGATAAAAATCAAAGATTTAAATTTTTAATCTCGATAAAAAAGAGTACCTATCAATTACAGTTAAGTTACGTTTCTATGGCTGATAACATGTTTATTTTCAATTGATATTTATAAGAATTCGGTTTATTCAAAAAAAAAAAAAACTCATTTAATTTAAAAACTTCATTTTCTATATATGCTTTTAAATAAATTAAAAACAAAAATATTTTGAAACCAGTCTTAAAAAGTTTGAATTTTTTCTTTTTCTTTTTTGAAAGAGAACCTTTTTTTTTTTTTTTTTAAAGCACAATTTCAAGTATTTTTTGTTAAATTAAAAAAAAAAAAAAAGAATTAAAATAATGCCAAATTGGCATTAGTCTATTTCCATTATTTTGGAACCCATAATCTCTTATTTCAAAAAGCTTTCTTCCTTTTAATTAATACAAATTATGTTATGATCAAAAGAATCACTGCTTTATATCAAATCAACGTCAAAATGTCAAGATGCATCCATTTTATTTATCCCATTTAATTCAACCCAATATCATTATCCATTATTTATAACCCCCAAAAATAAAAAAAATTAAAAGAAACCCGACATAAATATCAAATAAACCTCTCGTTACGAAACAAAACCTAAACCATTCATATAAATGTTGGAATTTAATAAGAATATATGAANAAAATTAAATTAAATTAAATTTGATTAAAATTTTAAATATTTTTTTCAAAAAATAAAAACAATTAGAAAGAAACCCAACATAAATATCAAATAAACCTCGTTACGAAACAAAACCTAAACCATTCATATAAATGTTCGAATTGAATAAAATTACGACATGGGGTAGGATAATAAGAATATATGAAAGTAAATGATTATTAGACGGGCATTAATCTGTATTATTAATAATAAATATTTAATAATATTATTATTATTTGGGGGTGTGTNATTAGACGGGTATTAATCTATTTTATTACGGAGCGAAAAATAATAAATATTTAATAATATTATTATTATTTGGGGGTGTGTGAGAAAGAAACAAATACATGTGTTACATTAAAGTTTAATATTCTAAAGCATAATTCCATAGTAAGAGAGGAATCCAAATCATGATTTAGTGGAATTGAAAGGTTCGTCAATCTTTTCCCTCCATTATTATGAATATATGCTTTTTTTCTCTATTTATATTNTCTCTATTTATATTCTTTTTTTTTTCTTTTTTATTTTGTTTTCTTAGTGATGAATTATATTCCCAATATTTAATCTACACTCTTCATGCAACAAAAAGTGCATTTTATATATACACACATTATTATTATTATTATTATTATTATTATTATTTTTTAAACCCTCCAATTATTCTCCTGCTTTTCAATTTTAAATCAAAACTCTCGCTTATTATTATTATTATTATTATTATTTTTAGTTTTGAAAATTATGTTTAATTTCTTTTTCTTATTTTCTAAAGAAACATTTTAATTTATACTCAAACTAAAAAATTAGATTAATCTCCAANGAAAATTATGTTTAATTTCTTTTTCTTATTTTCTAAAGAAATATTTTAATTTATACTCAAACTAAAAAATTAGATTAATCTCCAAAATTAAAATAAAAGGTTTAAATTCTATTTTGAACAATTTTATTTTTATCAAAATTAGTTAAGATAATAATGATTATTTTCTTGCACGTGTATATATTTCTAAAATATACAAGGAAAATTAATATAGGCTATTTAAAAAANGAAAGTTAATATAGGCTATTTAAAAAAAAAAATTTAACAAAAAAAATGAAATATTAAATTTATTTTTGTTAGACCAAAATATTATTGGAACCAATAAAGTACAAACAAATCAAATTTCCCATAAATANATTAATATAGGCTATTTAAAAAAAATTAACAAAAAAAATGAAATATTAAATTTATTTTGGTTAGACCAAAATATTTTTGGAACCAATAAAGTACAAACAAATCAAATTTCCCATAAATATTTAGAGAAATTATTAAAATTTCAAAAATATGGTAAAAATAAATTATTCCTTAATTTTTTTTTCTAAAAAATGTTTAAATTATTTCTCATGAAATTAGCATATGGATTATAATATTAATTTGATAACTAATATGCTAATTTCGATTAAGTGTAAAATGAAGGTAATTAATTAATGAGTTAAGCTAATATTGGAATTTAATCAGCCTTCCACCACAACGATTGAAACCTCCGTTATTATTTTTTTTATTATAACGTTATTGCATGCATGAACCGTAATGAAANTAATTAATTAATGAGTTAAGCTAATATTGGAATTTAATCAGCCTTCCACTACAACGATTGAAACCTCCGTTATTATTTTTTTATTATAACGTTATTGCATGCATGAACCGTAATGAAAAAGCAAAAAAAAAAAAAAATTAAATATATATATAATTTAAGAATATTTTTAAGATTTTACTTTTTATTTATTTATTTTAAAGTATTTTCGTAGTTGATTCTGTGATTAATCTTCTAGAATGGGTTGGAGGAATTTAAAAAATAATAATTAAAAAAAAAAAAAAACGTTACAAAAATTACTTTTCTTAATAGTGAATACCTAACCCTAATTTAGATCTAGGTTTTTTTTTGTCATGCATTAATGTTTTTCAAATATTTTCTTGTTGAATTTTCTAAAGTCCGTTGAATAATTATTTGATTTTTTAAATTCAAATTTTAAAATTAAGTTTATAAATCCTATTTTCACCAATATTTTTACTTCATTGTTCATTTTTTTTATCGATATTTTAAAAAATATATATCAAGAAAACTAAAAAAAAAATAGTTTTAATTTTTTTTTTATTTTAAGAATTTAAATATTTCTTTAATAAAATTGAAATTTTTTATTAGAAAATTATGAGTAAACATTTATAAGTCCAATATATATATATATATATCCAACATAAAATATTTATACTTAATTAGAAACCTCGAGAAAATAGCAAGTCAACTNAATAGTTTTAATTTTTTTTTTATTTTAAGAATTTAAATATTTCTTTAATAAAATTGAAATTTTTTATTAGAAAATTATGAGTAAACATTTATACTTAATTAGAAACCTCGAGAAAATAGCAAGTCAACTAACAAAGGTTGTTAATTTACAACTTCAACTATTTTGGAAATAAAATTTTTCAAATTTTTATGTAATAAATTTTATCGAGGAGAAAATTCATTATTTTAATAAGAAAAAATTTATATCTCTAGACTTTACTAGATATATAAATTAAATATAACGATCCATATCAAGTCTCCATATATCAACACGAATCATTTTAGTATATTTTGTTCATGTTTAATTATTCTTTCTATATAAATCGTTAATACAATTTCTTTAAAATATATAAATATAATTTGATAAAATAAACATTTTTGTCGGGTTTGGAATATGAACAAATAAATGTTTGGTAATATATGATGGGGGAGAATTTTACAATCCAGAAAGCATTTTGTTTTTTGTGAGCATGAAAGCACGTGTAAATGCTAAATTCTCATCTAAATGAATAAAATCTTTAGGTTTGTAGATTTTTGTTAGGCTTTCCCTCTCTTTCTGGAGCCCTTTAAATATTACAAACAGATTTTGTCTCTTTTTCAGCTTTAATTCTCTTCAAATTCTTAAGAAAATTACCCTTTTTTTCCCCTTAATTATTTAAACACATCTCCTCGTACTACGTACTACTTTGCTTTTCTTTGTGCTCGGACTGAGAGAACCTCAACCGATAATAACTTATAGTATATGGTTTCGGTTTAGTGTTTAATAATGAATCAGACCCAACTTAAAACTCAACTCGTACGATTGGGTTGGGTTATGAACTTGTTTAGGTTAGGGTAGCTTGTGTTTAAACAATTGAGAAGTTTATGGATTTTGTTGGTTTAATGGTTTTCTTAAAAATTAGATTGGGTTAACTTGAACTAACTCGGATGTGAGATCCCACATCGGTTGAGGAGGAGAATGAAGCATTTTTATAAGGGTGTGGAAACTTCTCCCTAGCAGACGTGTTTTAAAAACTTGAGAGGAAGACCGAAAGGTAAAGCGTAAAGAGGATAATATCTGCCGGTGATAGCTAGACACCGGACACTGTGTCAACGTGGAGGTTGAGCCTTGAAAGAGCAGGACACGAGGCAGTGTGTCAGCAAGGACGCATGGCCCAAGCGAGGAGACTGAGCCTCGAAAAGGGGTGGGACACGAGGCGGTGTGTCAACAAGGACGCATGACCCTAAAGGGGTGAATTAGGAGGTCCCACATCGATGGGAGAAAGGAACAAGTGTCTTGCTGGCCCCGAAAGGGGATGGATTGTCAAATCCCATATCAGTTGAAGAGGAGAACACATTCTTTATAAGGGTGTGGAAACCTCTTCCTAACANGGTGTGGAAACTTCTCCCTAGCAGACGTGTTTTAAAAACTTGAGAGGAAGACCGAAAGGTAAAGCGTAAAGAGGATAATATCTGCCGGTGATAGCTAGACACCGGACACTGTGTCAACGTGGAGGTTGAGCCTTGAAAGAGCAGGACACGAGGCAGTGTGTCAGCAAGGACGCATGGCCCAAGCGAGGAGACTGAGCCTCGAAAAGGGGTGGGACACGAGGCGGTGTGTCAACAAGGACGCATGACCCTAAAGGGGTGAATTAGGAGGTCCCACATCGATGGGAGAAAGGAACAAGTGTCTTGCTGGCCCCGAAAGGGGATGGATTGTCAAATCCCATATCAGTTGAAGAGGAGAACACATTCTTTATAAGGGTGTGGAAACCTCTTCCTAACATACACGTTTTAAAAACCTTGAAGGGAAACCCAAAAAAGAAAGTCGAAAAAGTATAATATCTACTAGCGATGGGCTTGGAGTGTTGTTCGTATTAAATATATAAAAAACCTACACGTTTCAATTCCAAACTAAGAATTAAGACGACGAAAATGAGAAAACATTCCTCCAAAATCTTATTCAATCAAGATCAATGTTTTCTTTCTCAATCAACAGCCTTACACAGATATTGATTCAATCAAACAATGAACAGCACAAAGAGAGGAAAAACAATAAATGAGTTCAGTTCATAAAGACAACAAATTGAATCAACTCTATACATGATCTTATATGTTACAGAATGGGAACGTTGGATCCCTAAAGCAGCTCGATCTCGAAGGAGACTTTTCCATTCAGATTCTAAATCCCAAGCTCGACCACTTCTTTGTTGCCTCCTTCTTCGTCTTCCTCGAGTTCGGGTCAATGAGGTTTTCCAGAGACTTTGCTTTCCGGTTTCGGGTTCGGCCTGCTTCCTTCAGTAGCTCAGCCAATCTCCTCTTTTCATCCTCAAAATCGGGATTCGCGATTCCGAGCTTCTCTTCTCTCAACTTAAGAATAGATTCCAATATTTCAATAGCATCGTCGACTCTGCAATAGTTTTGGAAGAAACCATTAGACAAAGCATTCATTAGCTAAGCTACATTACCCATCTTTGCGTTTAAGTAACTATGAAGTTGTGAGATCCCACATTGGTTGGAGAGGAGAACGAAACATTCTTTATAAAGGTGTGAAAACTTCTCCGCCCAAATAAGACTGATCTGTTAGCGGTGGGCTTTAGTTGTTACAAATGGTATTAGAGCTAGAAATCGAGTCGTTTGCCGGCCAAGAGGCTGAGCCTCGAAGGGGGAGTGGACAATAGACCATGTGCTAGCAAGGATGCTGGGTTTCAAAGGGGGGTGGATTGTGAGATCTCACATTGGCTGGGGAGGAGAACGAAACATTCTTTATAAGGGTGTGAAAACCTCTCTCTAACAGACGCGTTTTAAAAACCTTAAGGGGAAACCCGAAAGGGAAAACCTAAAGAGAACAATATCACATAACGGTGGGCTTAGGCGGTTACAAATGATACTAAAGTCAAACACCGAGCGGTGTGGCAGTAAGGAGGCTGAGTCCTGAAGGGGGGTAGACACTAGGCAGTGTGCTGGCAGTAGTGGGCTTTGGCAGTTATAAATGGTACCAGAACCAGACACTGGGCGATGTGCCAGTAAGGAGGCTGAGTCTCGAAGGGGGGTAGACACTAGGCGGTGCCGGCAAGGACACTACGTGGTGTGCCGGAAAGGGAGTGGATTGTGAGATCCAAAATTAGTTGGGGAGGAGAACGAAACATTCTTAGATAGGGGCATGGAAACCTCTCTCTAGCAAACACGTTTTAAAAACCTTGAATGGAAGCCCGAAAGGGAAAGTCCAAAGAGGACAATATCTACTGGCGGTGGGCTTGGGCTATTACAGAAATCCATGAGAGTAAGGGGGTCGAGCTCCCGAACAAGCTATGCAAATGCAACGAAATATGTATAATATGATTGGTAGTGATAAGGAAACAGCTTAAATAAAGTGAACTACCTTCCCATAGCATCATAGGTTGCAGCAAGGTTGCTATAAACTCCAATGGTATCTTGATGACAATTGCCACACTCCTGCTCCAAAATGCCTCTTGCTTCTTCAAACAGCTCAACAGCTTCATCTATCTTGAACAACTGCACACAGGCCAATCCCATTTGATTCAACACGACGCCAAAGAACGCAGATTTCCTCTCACCGGTGGCTCTAAGTTTCGATATCGCACTCTCGAACGCAATCCTCGAATCTTCGTACCTTCCAACCATGTAAAACATGACTCCCATCCGTGCTTCTATCCCAGCAATTGTGCTTTGCTGTCCCGGTTTATCCTCCAACATCTTCATAGCCTTCTGCAACAGCTTCAACGCCTCCTCAGCCTCACCAACAGACTCGTAAATCGCTGAAACTCCGGTCAACCCACCAGCAATTTCTTCTGGTGAAGTTCCAGGCACAGGCTTTGAGTATATCCTCATTGCATTTTCGCAATAAGATCTCGACTCCCGGAGCTTTCCAGTCCGATGATACAAGTCAGCGAGGCGTATGAAGACCGAGGCGACCAAAGGATGGTTATCACCCTTGGATGCTTTGAACACAGTAAGAGCCTTTTGGTATGAGAAAACTGCCTCATCAAAGCGAGCTAGAGACATGTAAATGTTTCCAATGCTCACATCAATGGCAGCAACCTCGCTGTCTTGCCCGTTTGCTACCATCGCCATACTGGCCAGGACGAGATGCTCTAGCGCCTGTTCGTAATCGCCTTTCGCCTCACAAATGAGCGCCATCAGTCGACGGTCAGCTGCTTCTTCAAGTGATGCAGGCTCACTATGTGCATGATGAATCTCAAGAGTTTTCTTGCATAATTCTTCTGCTCTATCAAATTGCATTGCTTGAACGTGCGCCTCAGATAAATACCTGCATATAACATGATGCGATCCCAAATGAATAACAGACAATAAACTAACCATTTCATTTCATCAAAGAAAAATAGAAACACTAGTATATCGGTCCAAATCCACGATATTGTCTGTTTTGGCCAATTACATGTCGCCGTCAGCTCACGGTTTTAAAACGCGTCTGCTAAGAAGAGGTTTTCCACACCCATATAAGAAATACTTCGTTCCCATCTCCAGCGTCCTCACTGGCACACTGCCTAGTGTCTTGCTCTGATACTATTTGTAACAGTCAAAGTCCACCGCCAGTAGATATTTTCCACTTTCACTCATTACATATCGTCGTCAGCTCACGGTTTTAAAACGCATCTACTAGAGAGAGATTTGCTACACCCTTGTAAGGAATGTTTTGTTCCCTGTTCCAACCAATGTGAAATCTCACAGTCCACCCCTAAGAGCCCAGCGTCCTCGCTGGCATACCGATCGGTGTCTGGCTCTGATACCATTTGTAATAGTCTAAGTTCACCGCTAGCAATATTGTCCGCTTTGACCCGTTACGTAATACCGTCAGCTCACGGTTTTAAAATGCATCTACCAGGGAGAGGTTTCCTACACCCTTATAAGGAATGCTTTGTTCCCTCTCCCACCAATGTGGGATCTCACAATCCACCCCTAAGGGCCCAACGTCCTTGTTGGGACACAGCCTGGTGTCGGTCTCTAATATCATTTGTAACCGTCCAAGTCTACCGCTAGAAAATATTGTCTACTTCGTCAGTCTCACAATTTTGAAATGCGTATGCTAGGAAGAGGTTTTCCATACCGTTATAAGGAATGTTTCGTTCCCCTCTCTCTCCGACGAGACCAACGACGTGGGATCCACTTCACACAGAATTCCAAGGAAACAAAAATGCAAAAAGTTGACTCATAAACCATCAAGTCCCAACATATGTCGATCAAGCTCAGTCACAAAACTTAAATTCAACCCACAAAATCCAACACAAATTCCCACATTTGTGGAAGACTAATATGCATGTAATACAAAAACAGTAGAAATCAAACCTGCAAGTCTCCCCAACTCTGGGATCCGTCTCACCCAAGGCTTCGATCTGAATCTTCAAGCCCTCTTCATAGCATCCAATCGAGCGCTCGATCTGACCCACCATCGAATACGTATCACCCAGTTGCATATGTCCGGAAAAAGCAGCAAGGGCATGATCCGTCCCTCTTCCAATGTCAGGAACCTGAATCGCCTGTTCAAGAACCGGCACCGCCTCCTCGAACCGGCCCAAGCTACAATAAATGGCAGCCAGAACATGGAGGCTCATGGCCAGGTCAAGGCTCGGCTCCCCATCCACAGCGCACCGCTCGAACGACTTCGATGCACGGATCGCGTAATCTAGGGCTTTATTCGGGCCGTCACCAGAGGCAATGGTGTCGCGAGCGAGCTTCAGAAGAAAAGGCCCAAGATCGGGGTTGTCCAGAGAAGAATCCGGCGGAGATTGAGCCGCCGTCGGACTCTCCGGTTGAAGCTTCTTCTTCCCGTTGGTAGATCGGGAAGAAGATGGAGAGGGCTGTTTGTTCGTTAGAGGAGATGGGGTTCGATGATTCGACACCGGCGGCGTGTCGGGGACGGAGATCCGTAGCGGCGGAGTGTCCGGCAGGGTTTTGACGGAGACGAGACCCGGCATGGAGGCGGAAACAAATAAAAACAGGAAAAACAGGGGATTTAGATATGGATTTGAAGAGGGTTAATCTTTGATCTGGGAAAATGTGGATTAGTACGATGAATCAACGGAATGGAACGGCCCACCTTGAGAAGATCAAATTTTCAGTGGGGGTTTGAAGCTGAAGCTGCAGTAGATCAGATGTCAATGGCTGTCATCGTGGTCAAGTCTAAGCCGTCGGTCTGCTCCAGTACGAGACCGCAGCAAACTTAAGCTGAGAGGGTGAAATAGTAATTTCATATATTTTATCTTTTTTTAGAGGTTCAATAATTCATTTTTCTCTTATTCCTATTGATATTTTCACAAATTATAATTTATTTAAATAAGCAACATTAAAAGATTAATTACATTGGAAAAAATGATTATATTTCCAATATTTTGATTAGAAAACTGATGTGAAATTAATTAAAAGTTTATCTATATACTTGTCTTGTCTTAGTTAAGTTGTCTTAGTTAAGTTATGAGAGCCTTTGCACTCTTTTCTTTTTTGATGTTTGGTTCTTTGCATTACTTTTTAATATTTTAGACTTAAGTAGAATTAGATTATTAAGTCAACTTAAATATAGTTCAACGGATCATGATGTGTATCTTGAATTAAAACGTCGGAGGTTTGATCTCTACTCTCATATGTTGCTGAACTCAATCTTGACTTAGGTTTGAATGATAGTAGTTTTTTGGAAAATCACCAAAGAAAATATCATACTGGACCAATATGAAAAAAAGAAAATATATCCAAATACTCCAACAAACAAGTTAATTACCTGACCAATTGGATCCCGACATACCCATAGGTACTAGAAGAGAACGCTATAATCGTTACTATATCCATATCGAAGAGATGCGACAAATTATTCAGATCATTGTGCCAAAACCCTATATCTTGAACCTTCTATGTTTGCTCAAATAAAAGAAGTGTTGAGATAATAAACTTTCATTCCAATTTCATCCAGTGGAAAAGATCGGCCTGCACCGAAACAATGCAATTACCAGCTAAGCCTCAACGTATTTCGAGGAGAACCCACTAGTTTTGAGTTCGAGTGTCATTTCCTCCTCGTAGTTTGATTGCATATATTAAATCTTGAGCTCAAGGTTAAGACATTTTAAAACGTGTCTGTTAGAGAGAGGTTTTCACACCCTTACCAGAAATGTTTCATTCTCCTCTCCAACTGAGCGGTGGGATCTCACACTAACTTTAATATTTTCAAATATTTTAAAAAATAAAACAATTATCATCTCAAAAGTCGATAATTTTCAATTCTCACCCTACGAAGAAAATTTTGAACTTCGAGCTTAGGGTTTCTCACCTGCCCACAAGGGTTTGGTAGAATAAATGTTTCATTCTCATCTCCAACTGATGTTTGATCTCACACTAACTTTAATATTTTCAAATATTTAAAAAAATAGAACAATTATCATCTTAGAAGTCGATAATTTTCAAATCTCAACCTACGAAGAAAATTTTGAACTTGGAGCTTAGGGTTTCTCACCTGCCCAGAAGGGTTTGGTAGCTTCAAACCCTCCTTCAAGATCAGAGCATCAGCAACCCCTACAAAAGGAAGAAAACCAACAAAAATCTCAGCCAAAAATGTACAATTATGAAACCCTAATTTCCATTTTGAACACTGACAAACAGGTATAAACCCTAAACCCTAATTAAAAGTACCTGAATTAGGGTAAGTAAAGAGGAGGAAGATGAAAAAGAAGGTGTTGAAGGCAGCCATGGAAGCCATTGTTGAAGGATCAAAGGTGGGATTGAAGGTGAAAATACAAGTATAAGTGAAGGTGGGAGCGGCTAGGGTTGGAAGAAAACAAAAGGGTTTTATAGAAGAAGGTAATTAGAGGAAGATAATGGAGGCTAATTAAGAGAATTAAGCTAAGTGTCATGATGATAACCTCCATTAAAGCTTCGTGTAATGATTCTGTAAGTGGTAGCTGTACCTGTTCTCCTGGTCAACCACTTTCTCAATATTTATGACAAACTAAATCCAAATATGCTTGTTTACCACATTATTACAAGAATTTACTTTAAGATTTTCTTTTTAATTTACTTCGCCTTTTAAAATCTTTTTAAATGGCTAAATTATTTTATAAATATATACTTTTGCAAGAGAAAAAAAAAACATTCACAATCTAACCTAGTACAACGGTTCGTTCTCGAATTAGGTTGTTTTGATGGTCGGATTACTCGTTTTTTAAATTATTAAAAAAATAGTCATCCATAATATATATCACATTAGTAATTAAAATATTATAAAACTCAAACATCAAACATTCCTGAGTCACATATATTAATATCTAAATTATTAATTTTCATAATAATTTTAAAAGTAATCAAACGGTAATTTTTTAAATTTTTTAAAAATTTAACGTAATTCAATCCAACTTGGCCAAATTGGTCGAACAAACTATAATATATATATATATATATATATATATATATATATATAT
>NC_036651.1:2772240-2774392 GCF_002806865.2 Cucurbita pepo subsp. pepo | reverse complement strand
GACGATTTTTCATTAGATTTGAATTATTCAGCATCTATTTTTCTTGACTTGTTTAGAAAGAATTACCTGATTATTTTCTCTACGACACGTACACAAACATTATTGTAAACGAAGAACGAGGAATTGATGGAGGAAAAGAATGTTGATTAGTTTAATAACGAAGGAATGAATGAATGAATGAATGATGTTTCCTATTGATAATGCAAGAACACATTCATCCCTTAGCTTCAAACACCAATTTGGTTCCTCCTTTTTGTTGCACTTTGGAGTATGGAGTTCGTACGGGCATTGTCTTTAATTTGCCATTCTATTCAATCATGCCTTTGAACATGTGGGTTTGCACTTCAATTATAACTCCAACGCTTCTTTTATATATATATATATATCTTCTAATACATACTTTAATTCGTTTACCCTCTTANGAACATATATATCTTCTAATACATACTTTAATTCGTTTACCCTCTTATTTTAACTCGTTTTTTTAATGCAACTAAAGTACGGGCGAGTGAAAACTTGAACTTGGACGTTTTAACGGTTGAAGTTGTACTCATGTTGTATACTTTTTGTTTTGACGTGGAACGGAGAAGAAAAGGTGTAACGCCTATGCTGCCCAAGATTCGGATCACGATTTAGAATTTGGATTCAACTCCTAATGATCCTGACGTTTTTCTACGACATGGTCACGGTACATACTCCTTGCTTAGGAATGAAGACTAACTCCACAAATCAATACAAGTCCTTTTAGCGTTCTTTGTCTTCACTCACTTGCATTCTAGAAAATTTTGCAAGCTTAATTATAGAATTTCTATTAAAATCAAGACTGGACCTTGTTTGTATAGGCAGTGACTTTCAATTTATTTGAGTCTTTTTTTAACCCTCTTATCTTGAAGATGGCTCTCATTTGGATGTGGTATCAGTTCATTCTTGTACCTCTCCTTAACTCGAGTGTTACAAAAGGAGACAAGAAGGTTCTTTTATGTGGTTGGATTATTTCCTCACATCTACCTTAACATGTCATGTTCAAAGAATAAAGTTTATTAAATAAATATTAGTATACAACAATTTTTTTAATGCATCAAGTCATTCACATTTGAAACGATAATTGGTATCTTTATCCAGAAAACANCCTCACATCTACCTTAACATGCCATGTTCAAAGAATAAAGTTTATTAGTATACAACACAAAATGAAACGTCAATTTGGGTACGGTTTAATAGATTACCTGGCATCAATATCAACTTTATAATTCGATTCTTATAAATGTTAAATTAACCACGAACTTACCTCCATTTTTTTAATGCATCAAATTATTCACATTTGAAACGATAATTGGTATCTTTATCCAGAAAACAAGTATATCGATCATCTTTTTTAGTGGCATTGGGCTCTATAGTGATATTGACCCGAACATAGTTCAAATAGTCGAATGGAAGTAGTTGATGGGCATTATTTTTATTATTACCATTACAAAGTGGTGGAAATCCATATACAACATAATCAGATACATTTATTTATAATACACAGAGCTTCAAGTTGATTGGTTGATTAAGAAACATTCATGGATTGAAGCTAGCTCGACCTCTAGGGCTTCCTTTTCTTGGCTCATGACTTGGGTTAGCACTGGGTTCATTATAGTCCATCAATATTGCTTCATTTCCCAAAAGCTTTCTCGTCACTTGAACAGTCCCATGAGCTCCGCCTGCAATGGAATACCACAATCATTCTCGATAAAGTCAATCCAAACAGACCCGAAATAAGGCGGGAGAGTAACGTACCTGAAATAAAGGAAGCGAAGAAGAGGATGAAGATGAGGAGGAAGGTGTTAAGAGGCATGGAAGACATTGTTGTTGCTTAAGAGGTTGAAATTTGAGTGTTTAGGGTTAGAGGAAAAGGAAGGGTTTTATAGGAAAGAAGGATGTAATGGGAGACCCAAAGTTGAGGCTTTGTTGTCATCATCAAACTCTCTATTAAAGCTTCCCCCTTCTTTGTAATCATTCTCAACTTCATGTTGTACCTGTTCTCCACTACCTCGGAAAAGTCAAATTTTTGTTTTTTTTTTTTTTTTTTTTTTTCCATTTAGTCCTCGAACTTTAGATATTTACTGTGTTTCTATCCCTACCATCCTAGGTGTATTAGCTCAAGCCTACT